>NW_027454917.1:0-53204 GCF_040206685.1 Ascaphus truei | reverse complement strand
TGTCGCCCTCTCTCTCGCCCTGTCGCCCTCTCTCTCTCTCGCCCTGTCACCCCTCTCTCTCGCCCTGTCGCCCTCTCTCTCTCTCTCTCTCTCTCGCCCTGTCACCCTCTCTCTCTCGCCCTGTCGCCCTCTCTCTCTCTCGCCCTGTCGCCCTCTCTCTCTCGCCCTGTCGCCCTCTCTCTGTCTCTCTCTCGCCCTGTCGCCCTCTCTCTCTCTGTCTCTCTCTCTCTCGCCCTGGCGCCCTCACCCTCTCTCTCTCTCTCGCCCTGTCGCCCTCTCTCTCTCTGTCTCTCTCTCTCGCCCAGTCGCCCTCTCTCTCTCTCGCCCTGTTGCCCTCTCTCTCTCTCTCGCCCTGTCGCCCTCTCTCTCTCTTGCCCTGTCGCCCTCTCTCTCTCTCGCCCTGTCGCCCTCTCTCTGTCTCTTTTTCTCTCGCCCTGTCGCCCTCTCTCTCTCTGTCTCTCTCTCTCGCCCTGGCGCCCTCACCCTCTCTCTCTCTCTCGCCCTGGCGCCCTCTCTCTCTCGCCCTCTCTCTCGCCCTGTCTCCCTCTCTCTCTCTCTCTCTCGCCCTGTCGCCCTCTCTCTCTCTTGCCCTGTCGCCCTCTCTCTCTCGCCCTGTCGCCCTCTCTCTCTCTCTCGCCCTGTCGCCCTCTCTCTCGCCCTGTCGCCCTCTCTCTCTCTCTCTCTCTCGCCCTGTCGCCCTCTCTCTCTCTCGCCCTGTCGCCCTCTCTCTCTCTCCCTGTCGCCCTCTCTTTCTCGCCCTGTCGCCCTCTCTCTCTCGCCCTGTCGCCCTCTCTCTGTCTCTCGCCCTGTCGCCCTCTCTCTCTCTGTCTCTCTCTCTCTCGCCCTGGCGCCCTCACCCTCTCTCTCTCTCTCGCCCTGGCGCCCGCTCTCTCTCTCTCTCGCCCTGGCGCCCTCTCTCTCTCTCTCTTGCCCTGGAGCACTCTCTCTCTCTTGCCCTGGCGCCCTCTCTCTCGCCCTGGCGCCCCCTCTCTCTCTCTCTCTCTCTCTCGCCCTCTCTCTCTCTCTCTCGCCCTGGTGCCCTCTCTCTCTCTCGCCCTGGCGCCCTCTCTCTATCTCGCCCTGGCGCCCTCTCTCACCCTGGTGCCCTCTCTCTCTCACCCTGTCGCCCTCTCTCTCTCGCCCTGTCGCCCTATCTCTCTCTCTCGCCCTGTCGCCCTATCTCTCTCTCTCGCCCTGGCGCCCTCTCTCTCTCTCTCTCTCTCTCGCCCTGGCGCCCTCTCTCTCTCTCCATCGCCCTGGCGCCCTCTCTCTCTCTCGCCCTGGCGCCCTCTCTCTCTCTCTCTCTCTCTCGCCCTCTCTCTCTCTCTCTTGCCCTGGTGCCCTCTCTCTCTCTCGCCCTGGCGCCCTCTCTCTATCTCGCCCTGTCGCCCTCTCTCTCTCTCTCTGTCGCCCTGTCGCCCTCTCTCTCTCTCTCTGTTGCCCTGTCGCCCTCTCTCTCTCTCTCTCTTGCCCTGTCGCCCTCTCTCTCTCTCTCGCCCTGTCACCCTCTCTCTCTCTCTCGCCCTGTCGCCCTCTCTCTCTCTCGCCCTGTCGCCCTCTCTCTCTCTCGCCCTGTTGCCCTCTCTCTCTCTGTCTCTCTCTCTCGCCCTGTCGCCCTCTCTCTCTCGCACTGTCGCCCTCTCTCTCTGTCGCCCTCTCTCTCTCTCGCCCTGTTGCCCTCTCTCTCTCTGTCTCTCTCTCTCGCCCTGTCGCCCTCTCTCTCTCGCACTGTCGCCCTCTCTCTCTGTCGCCCTCTCTCTCTCTCGCCCTGTCGCCCTCTCTCTCTCTCTCTCGCCCTGCCACCCTCTCTCTCTCTGTCTCTCTTTCTCGCCCTGTCGCCCTCTCTCTCTCTCGCCCTGTCGCCCTCTCTCTCTCTCTCGCCCTCTCTCTCTCCCCCTGTCGCCCTCTCTCTCTCGCCCTGGCGCCCTCTCTCTCTCTCGCCCTGGTGCCCTCTCTCTCTCTCTCGCCCTGTCGCCCTCTCTCTCTCTCTCTCTCTCTCTCTCTCGCCCTGTCGCCCTCTCTCTCTCTCGCCCTGTCGCCCTCTCTCTCTCTCTCTCGCCCTGTCGCCCTCTCTCTCTCTCTCGCCCTGTCGCCCTCTCTCTCTCCCGCCCTGTCGCCCTCTCTCTGTCGCCCTGTCGCCCCCTCTCTCTCTCTCGCCCTGTCGCCCTCTCTCTCTCTCTCGCCCTGTCGCCCTCTCTCTCTCTCTCGCCCTGTCGCTCTCTCTCTCTCTCTCGCCCTGTCGCCCTCTCTCTCTCTCTTGCCCTGTCGCCCTCTCTCTCTCTTTCGCCCTGTCGCCCTCTCTCTCTCTGTCTCTCTTTCTCGCCCTGTCGCCCTCTCTCTCTCTCGCCCTGTCGCCCTCTCTCTCTCTCTCGCCCTGTCGCCCTCTCTATCTCTCACCCTCTCTCTCTCTCTCGCCCTGTCGCCCTCTCTCTCTCTCTCTCTCTCGCCCTCTCTCTCTCTCGCCCTGTCACCCTCTCTCTCTCTCGCCCTCTCTCTTTCTCGCCCTGTCGCCCTCTGTCTCTCTCTCTCGCCCTTTCGCCCTCTCTCTCTCTCTCTTGCCCTCTCTCTCTCTCGCCCTCTCCCTCTCTTGCCCTCTCTCTCGCCCTGTTGCCCTCTCTCTCTCTCTCTCTCTCTCTCTCGCCCTGTTGCCCTCTCTCTCTCTCTCGCCCTGTCGCCCTCTCTCTCTCTCTCGCCCTGTCGCCCTCTCTCTCTCTCTCGCCCTGTCGCCCTCTCTCTCTCTCTCTCTCTCGCCCTGTCGCCCTCTCTCTCGCCCTGTCACCCTCTCTCTCGCCCTGTCGCCCTCTCTCTCTCTCGCCCTGTCACCCTCTCTCTCGCCCTGTCGCCCTCTCTCTCTCTCGCCCTGTCGCCCTGTCGCCCTCTCTCTCTCTGTCGCCCTCTCTCTCTCCCCCTGTCGCCCTCTCTCTCTCGCCCTGGTGCCCTCTCTCTCTCTTGCCCTGTCGCCCTCTCTCTCTCTCTCTCTCTCTCTCTCGCCCTTTCACCCTCTCTCTCTCTCTCTCTCTCTGTCGCCCTCTCTCTCTCTCTCTCTCTCTCCCTGTCGCCCTCTCTCTCTCTCTCTCGCCCTGTCGCCCTCTCTCTCTGTCGCCCTCTCTCTCTCTCGCCCTGTCGCCCTCTCTCTCTCGCCCTGTCGCCCTCTCTCTCTCTCTCGCCCTGTCGCCCTCTCTCTCTCTCTCTCGCCCTGTCGCTCTCTCTCGCCCTGTCGCCCTCTCTCTCTCTCTTGCCCTGTCGCCCTCTCTCTCTCGCCCTGTCGCCCTCTCTCTCTCTGTCTCTCTTTCTCGCCCTGTCGCCCTCTCTCTCTCTCGCCCTGTCGCCCTCTCTCTCTCTCTTGCAATCTCTCTCTCCCCCTGTCGCCCTCTCTCTCTCGCCTTGTCGCCCTCTCTCTCTCGCTCTGTCGCCATCTCTCTCTCGCCCTGTCGCCCTCTCTCTCTCTCTCTCTCTCGCCCTGTCGCCCTCTCTCTCTCTGTCTCTCTCTCTCGCCCAGTCGCCCTCTCTCTCTCTCGCCCTGTTGCCCTCTCTCTCTCTCTCTCTCTCTCGCCCTGTCGCCCTCTCTCTCTCTCGTTCTCTCTCTTGCCCTTTCGCCCTCTCTCTCTATCTCTCGCCCTCTCTCTCTCGCCCTGTCGCCCTCTCTCTCTCTCGTTCTCTCTCTTGCCCTGTCGCCCTCTCTCTCTATCTCTCGCCCTCTCTCTCTCGCCCTGTCACCCTCTCTCTCTCTCGCCCTCTCTCTTTCTCGCCCTGTCGCCCTCTCTCTCGCCCTGGCACCCCCTCTCTCTCTCTCGCCCTGGTGCCCGCTCTCTCTCTCGCCCTGGCGCCCTCTCTCTATCTCGCCCTGGCGCCCTCTCTCTCGCCCTGGTGCCCTCTCTCTCGCCCTGTCGCCCTCTCTCTCTCTCTCTCTCGCCATGTCGCCCTCTCACTCTCTCTCTCGCCCTGTCGCTCTCTCTCTCTCGCCCTGTCGCCCTCTCTCTCTCTCTCGCCCTGTCGCCCTCTCTCTCTCTCTTGCCCTGTCACCCTCTCTCTCTCTCTCGCCCTGTCGCCCTCTCTCTCTCTCTCGCCCTGTCGCCCTGTCGCCCTCTCTATCTCTCTCTCTCTCTCTCTCGCCCTGTTGCCCTCTCTCTCTCTCTCTCTCTCTCGCCCTGTTGCCCTCTCTCTCTCTCGCCCTGTTGCCCTCTCTCTCTCTCGCCCTGTCGCCCTCTCTCTCTCTCTCGCCCTGTCGCCCTCTCTATCTCTCACCCTCTCTCTCTCTCGCCCTGTCGCCCTCTCTCTCTCTCTCTCTCTCGCCCTCTCTCTCTCCCTGTCACCCTCTCTCTCGCCCTCTCTCTTTCTCGCCCTGTCGCCCTCTGTCTCTCTCTCTCTTGCCCTTTCGCCCTCTCTCTCTCTCTCTTGCCCTCTCTCTCTCTCGCCCTGTCGCCCTCTCCCTCTCTTGCCCTCTCTCTCACACTGTTGCCCTCTCTCTCGCCCTGTTGCCCTCTCTCTCTCTCGCCCTGTCGCCCTCTCTCTCTCTCACCCTGTCGCCCTCTATCTCGCCCTGTCGCCCTCTCTCTCTCTCTCTCTCGCCCTGTCGCCCTCTCTCTCGCCCTGTCGCCCTCTCTCTCGCTCTGTCGCCCTCTCTCTCTCTCTCGCCCTCTCTCTCTCTCTCTCTCGCCCTGTCGCCCTCTCTCGCCCTTTCGCCCTCTCTCTCTCTCTCGCCCTGTCGCCCTCTCTCTCTCTCTCCCTCTCTCTCGCCCTATCACCCTCTCTCTCTCTCGCCCTGTCGCCCTCTCTCTCTCTCTCTCTCTCTCACTCACACTGGCGCCCTCTCTCTCTCTCTCGCCCTGGCGCCCTCTCTCTCTCGCCCTGTCGCCCTCTCTCTCTCTCTCTCGCCCTGGCGCCCTCACCCTCTCTCTCTCTCTCACCCTGTCGCCCTCTCTCTCTCTCGCCCTGTCTCCCTCTCTCTCTCTCTCTCGCCCTGTCGCCCTCTCTCTCTCTCGCCCTGTCGCCCTCTCTCTCGCCCTGCCGCCCTTTCTCTCTCTCTCGCCCTGTCGCCCTCTCTCTCACCCTGTCGCCCTCTCTCTCTCGCCCTGTCACCCTCTCTCTCTCGCCCTGTCGCCCTCTCTCTCTCGCCCTGTCGCCCTCTCTCTCTCGCCCTGTCGCCCTCTCTCTCTCGCCCTGTCGCCCTCTCTCTGTCTCTCTCTCTCTCGCCCTGTCGCCCTCTCTCTCTCTGTCTCTCTCTCTCTCTCTCTCGCCCTGGCGCCCTCACCCTCTCTCTCTCGCCCCGGTGCCCGCTCTCTCTCTCTCTCTCGCCCTGTCGCCCTCTCTCTCTCTGTCTCTCTCTCTCGCCCATTCGCCCTCTCTCTCTCTCGCCCTGTTTCTCTCTCTCGCCCTGTTGCCCTCTCTCTCTCTCTCTCACCTTGTCACCCTCTCTCCCTCTCTTTCTCTCTCTTGCCCTGTCGCCCTCTCTCTCTATCTCTCGCCCTCTCTCTCTCTCTCGCCCTGTCACCCTCTCTCTCTCGCCCTCTCTCTTTCTCACCCTGTCGCCCTCTCTCTCTCTCGCCCTGGCGCCCCCTATCTCTCTCGCCCTGGTGCCCTCTCTCTCTCTCGCCCTGGCGCCCTCTCTCTATCTCGCCCTGGCGCCCTCTCTCTCGCCCTGGTGCCCTCTCTCTCGCCCTGTCGCCCTCTCTCTCTCTCTCTCGCCATGTCGCCCTCTTACTCTCTCTCTCGGCCTGTCGCTCTCTCTCTCTCTCTCTCTCTCGCCCTCTCTCTCTCTCGCCCTGTCACCCTCTCTCTCTCTCGCCCTCTCTCTTTCTCGCCCTGTCGCCCTCTGTCTCTCTCTCTCGCCCTTTCGCCCTCTCTCTCTCTCTCTTGCCCGCTCTCTCTCTCGCCCTGTCGCCCTCTCCCTCTCTTGCCCTCTCTCTCGCCCTGTTGCCCTCTCTCTCTCTCTCTCTCTCTTGCCCTGTTGCCCTCTCTCTCTCTCTCGCCCTGTCGCCCTCTCTCTCTCTCTCGCCCTGTCGCCCTCTCTCTCTCTCTCTCTCTCGCCCTGTCGCCCTCTCTCTCGCCCTGTCACCATCTCTCTCGCCCTGTCGCCCTCTCTCTCTCTCGCCCTGTCGCCCTCTCTCTCGCCCTGTCGCCCTCTCTCTCTCTCGCCCTGTCGCCCTGTCGCCCTCTCTCTCTCTGTCGCCCTCTCTCTCTCCCCCTGTCGCCCTCTCTCTCTCGCCCTGGTGCCCTCTGTCTCTCTCGCCCTGTCGCCCTCTCTCTCTCTCTCTCTCTCTCTCTGTCTCTCTCTCCCTGTCGCCCTCTCTCTCTCTCTCTCGCCCTGTCGCCCTCTCTCTCTGTCGCCCTCTCTCTCTCTCGCCCTGTCGCCCTCTCTCTCTCGCCCTGTCGCCCTCTCTCTCTCTCTCGCCCTGTCGCCCTCTCTCTCTCTCTCGCCCTGTCGCTCTCTCTCGCCCTGTCGCCCTCTCTCTCTCTCTTGCCCTGTCGCCCTCTCTCTCTCGCCCTGTCGCCCTCTCTCTCTCTGTCTCTCTTTCTCGCCCTGTCGCCCTCTCTCTCTCTCGCCCTGTCGCCCTCTCTCTCTCTCTTGCCCTCTCTCTCTCCCCCTGTCGCCCTCTCTCTCTCGCCTTGTCGCCCTCTCTCTCTCGCTCTGTCGCCATCTCTCTCTCGCCCTGTCGCCCTCTCTCTCTCTCTCTCTCTCTCTCGCCCTGTCGCCCTCTCTCTCTCTGTCTCTCTCTCTCGCCCAGTCGCCCTCTCTCTCTCTCGCCCTGTTGCCCTCTCTCTCTCTCTCTCTCGCCCTGTCGCCCTCTCTCTCTCTCGTTCTCTCTCTTGCCCTGTCGCCCTCTCTCTCTCTCGCCCTCTCTCTTTCTCGCCCTGTCGCCCTCTCTCTCGCCCTGGCGCCCCCCTCTCTCTCTCTCGCCCTGGTGCCCGCTCTCTCTCTCGCCCTGGCGCCCTCTCTCTATCTCGCCCTGGCGCCTTCTCTCTCGCCCTGGTGCCCTCTCTCTCGCCCTGTCGCCCTCTCTCTCTCTCTCTCGCCATGTCGCCCTCTCACTCTCTCTCTCGCCCTGTCGCTCTCTCTGTCTCGCCCTGTCGCCCTCTCTCTCTCTCTCGCCCTGTCGCCCTCTCTCTCTCCTCTTGCCCTGTCACCCTCTCTCTCTCTCTCGCCATGTCGCCCTCTCTCTCTCTCGCCCTGTCGTCCTGTCGCCCTCTCTATCTCTCTCTCTCTCTCGCCCTGTTGCCCTCTCTCTCTCTCTCTCGCCCTGTTGCCCTCTCTCTCTCTCGCCCTGTTGCCCTCTCTCTCTCTCGCCCTGTCGCCCTCTCTCTCTCTCTCACCCTGTCGCCCTCTCTATCTCTCACCCTCTCTCTCTCTCGCCCTGTCGCCCTCTCTCTCTCTCTCTCTCTCTCTCGCCCTCTCTCTCGCCCTGGTGCCCTCTCTCTCGCCCTGTCGCCCTCTCTCTCTCTCTCTCGCCATGTCGCCCTCTTACTCTCTCTCTCGGCCTGTCGCTCTCTCTCTCTCTCTCTCTCTCGCCCCTCTCTCTCTCTCTCGCCCTGTCACCCTCTCTCTCTCTCGCCCTCTCTCTTTCTCGCCCTGTCGCCCTCTGTCTCTCTCTCTCGCCCTTTCGCCCTCTCTCTCTCTCTCTTGCCCGCTCTCTCTCTCGCCCTGTCGCCCTCTCCCTCTCTTGCCCTCACTCTCGCCCTGTTGCCCTCTCTCTCTCTCTCTCTCTTGCCCTGTTGCCCTCTCTCTCTCTCTCGCCCTGTCGCCCTCTCTCTCTCTCTCGCCCTGTCGCCCTCTCTCTCTCTCTCTCTCTCGCCCTGTCGCCCTCTCTCTCGCCCTGTCACCATCTCTCTCGCCCTGTCGCCCTCTCTCTCTCTCGCCCTGTCGCCCTCTCTCTCGCCCTGTCGCCCTCTCTCTCTCTCGCCCTGTCGCCCTGTCGCCCTCTCTCTCTCTGTCGCCCTCTCTCTCTCCCCCTGTCGCCCTCTCTCTCTCGCCCTGGTGCCCTCTCTCTCTCTCGCCCTGTCGCCCTCTCTCTCTCTCTCTCTCTCTCTCTCGCCCTGTCGCCCTCTCTCTCTCTCTCTCTCTCTGTCGCCCTCTCTCTCTCTCTCTCTCCCTGTCGCCCTCTCTCTCTCTCTCTCGCCCTGTCGCCCTCTCTCTCTGTCGCCCTCTCTCTCTCTCGCCCTGTCGCCCTCTCTCTCTCGCCCTGTCGCCCTCTCTCTCTCTCTCGCCCTGTCGCCCTCTCTCTCTCTCTCGCCCTGTCGCTCTCTCTCGCCCTGTCGCCCTCTCTCTCTCTCTTGCCCTGTCGCCCTCTCTCTCTCGCCCTGTCGCCCTCTCTCTCTCTGTCTCTCTTTCTCGCCCTGTCGCCCTCTCTCTCTCTCGCCCTGTCGCCCTCTCTCTCTCTCTTGCCCTCTCTCTCTCCCCCTGTCGCCCTCTCTCTCTCGCCTTGTCGCCCTCTCTCTCTCGCTCTGTCGCCATCTCTCTCTCGCCCTGTCGCCCTCTCTCTCTCTCTCTCTCTCTCTCGCCCTGTCGCCCTCTCTCTCTCTGTCTCTCTCTCTCGCCCAGTCGCCCTCTCTCTCTCTCGCCCTGTTGCCCTCTCTCTCTCTCTCTCTCGCCCTGTCGCCCTCTCTCTCTCTCGTTCTCTCTCTTGCCCTGTCGCCCTCTCTCTCTCTCGCCCTCTCTCTTTCTCGCCCTGTCGCCCTCTCTCTCGCCCTGGCGCCCCCTCTCTCTCTCTCGCCCTGGTGCCCGCTCTCTCTCTCGCCCTGGCGCCCTCTCTCTATCTCGCCCTGGCGCCTTCTCTCTCGCCCTGGTGCCCTCTCTCTCGCCCTGTCGCCCTCTCTCTCTCTCTCTCGCCATGTCGCCCTTTCACTCTCTCTCTCGCCCTGTCGCTCTCTCTGTCTCGCCCTGTCGCCCTCTCTCTCTCTCTCGCCCTGTCGCCCTCTCTCTCTCTCTTGCCCTGTCACCCTCTCTCTCTCTCTCGCCCTGTCGCCCTCTCTCTCTCTCTCGCCCTGTCGTCCTGTCGCCCTCTCTATCTCTCTCTCTCTCTCGCCCTGTTGCCCTCTCTCTCTCTCTCTCGCCCTGTTGCCCTCTCTCTCTCTCGCCCTGTTGCCCTCTCTCTCTCTCGCCCTGTCGCCCTCTCTCTCTCTCTCACCCTGTCGCCCTCTCTATCTCTCACCCTCTCTCTCTCTCGCCCTGTCGCCCTCTCTCTCTCTCTCTCTCTCGCCCTCTCTCTCTCCCTGGCGCCCCTCTCTCTCGCCCTGGTGCCCTCTCTCTCGCCCTGTCGCCCTCTCTCTCTCTCTCTCGCCATGTCGCCCTCTTACTCTCTCTCTCGGCCTGTCGCTCTCTCTCTCTCTCTCTCTCTCGCCCTCTCTCTCTCTCGCCCTGTCACCCTCTCTCTCTCTCGCCCTCTCTCTTTCTCGCCCTGTCGCCCTCTGTCTCTCTCTCTCGCCCTTTCGCCCTCTCTCTCTCTCTCTTGCCCGCTCTCTCTCTCGCCCTGTCGCCCTCTCCCTCTCTTGCCCTCTCTCTCGCCCTGTTGCCCTCTCTCTCTCTCTCTCTCTTGCCCTGTTGCCCTCTCTCTCTCTCTCGCCCTGTCGCCCTCTCTCTCTCTCTCGCCCTGTCGCCCTCTCTCTCTCTCTCTCTCTCGCCCTGTCGCCCTCTCTCTCGCCCTGTCACCATCTCTCTCGCCCTGTCGCCCTCTCTCTCTCTCGCCCTGTCGCCCTCTCTCTCGCCCTGTCGCCCTCTCTCTCTCTCGCCCTGTCGCCCTGTCGCCCTCTCTCTCTCTGTCGCCCTCTCTCTCTCCCCCTGTCGCCCTCTCTCTCTCGCCTGGTGCCCTCTCTCTCTCTCGCCCTGTCGCCCTCTCTCTCTCTCTCTCTCTCTCTCTCTCTCTCGCCCTGTCGCCCTCTCTCTCTCTCTCTCTCTGTCGCCCTCTCTCTCTCTCTCTCTCTCTCTCCCTGTCGCCCTCTCTCTCTCTCTCTCGCCCTGTCGCCCTCTCTCTCTGTCGCCCTCTCTCTCTCTCGCCCTGTCGCCCTCTCTCTCTCGCCCTGTCGCCCTCTCTCTCTCTCTCGCCCTGTCGCCCTCTCTCTCTCTCTCGCCTGTCGCTCTCTCTCGCCCTGTCGCCCTCTCTCTCTCTCTTGCCCTGTCGCCCTCTCTCTCTCGCCCTGTCGCCCTCTCTCTCTCTGTCTCTCTTTCTCGCCCTGTCGCCCTCTCTCTCTCTCGCCCTGTCGCCCTCTCTCTCTCTCTTGCCCTCTCTCTCTCCCCCTGTCGCCCTCTCTCTCTCGCCTTGTCGCCCTCTCTCTCTCGCTCTGTCGCCATCTCTCTCTCGCCCTGTCGCCCTCTCTCTCTCTCTCTCTCTCTCTCGCCCTGTCGCCCTCTCTCTCTCTGTCTCTCTCTCTCGCCAGTCGCCCTCTCTCTCTCTCGCCCTGTTGCCCTCTCTCTCTCTCTCTCTCGCCCTGTCGCCCTCTCTCTCTCTCGTTCTCTCTCTTGCCCTGTCGCCCTCTCTCTCTCTCGCCCTCTCTCTTTCTCGCCCTGTCGCCCTCTCTCTCGCCCTGGCGCCCCCTCTCTCTCTCTCGCCCTGGTGCCCGCTCTCTCTCTCGCCCTGGCGCCCTCTCTCTATCTCGCCCTGGCGCCTTCTCTCTCGCCCTGTCGCCCTCTCTCTCTCTCTCTCGCCATGTCGCCCTCTCACTCTCTCTCTCGCCCTGTCGCTCTCTCTGTCTCGCCCTGTCGCCCTCTCTCTCTCTCTCGCCCTGTCGCCCTCTCTCTCTCTCTTGCCCTGTCACCCTCTCTCTCTCTCTCGCCCTGTCGCCCTCTCTCTCTCTCTCGCCCTGTCGTCCTGTCGCCCTCTCTATCTCTCTCTCTCTCTCGCCCTGTTGCCCTCTCTCTCTCTCTCTCGCCCTGTTGCCCTCTCTCTCTCTCGCCCTGTTGCCCTCTCTCTCTCTCGCCCTGTCGCCCTCTCTCTCTCTCTCACCCTGTCGCCCTCTCTATCTCTCACCCTGTCTCTCTCTCGCCCTGTCGCCCTCTCTCTCTCTCTCTCTCTCGCCCTCTCTCTCTCCCTGTCACCCTCTCTCTCGCCCTCTCTCTTTCTCGCTCTGTCGCCCTCTGTCTCTCTCTCTCTCGCCCTTTCGCCCTCTCTCTCTCTCTCTTGCCCTCTCTCTCTCTCGCCCTGTCGCCCTCTCCCTCTCTTGCCCTCTCTCTCGCCCTGTTGCCCTCTCTCTCTCTCTCTCGCCTGTTGCCCTCTCTCTCTCTCGCCCTGTCGCCCTCTCTCTCTCTCACCCTGTCGCCCTCTCTCTCGCCCTGTCGACCTCTCTCTCTCTCTCTCTCTCTCTCGCCCTGTCGCCCTCTCTCTCGCCCTGTCGCCCTCTCTCTCGCTCTGTCACCCTCTCTCTCTCTCTCTCTCGCCCTCTCTCTCTCTCTCTCTCTCGCCCTGTCGCCCTCTCTCGCCCTTTCGCCCTCTCTCTCTCGCCCTGTCGCCCTCTCTCTCTCTCTCTCTCTCTCTCGCCCTATCACCCTCTCTCTCTCTCGCCCTGTCGCCCTCTCTCTCTCTCTCTCTCTCTCTCTCACTCACACTGGCGCCCTCTCTCTCTCTCTCGCCCTGGCGCCCTCTCTCTCTCGCCCTGTCGCCCTCTCTCTCTCTCTCTCTCTCTCGCCCTGGCGCCCTCACCCTCTCTCTCTCTCTCACCCTGTCGCCTCTCTCTCTCTCGCCCTGTCGCCCTCTCTCTCGCCTGTCGCCCTTTCTCTCTCTCTCGCCCTGTCGCCCTCTCTCTCTCTCGCCCTGTCGACCTCTCTCTCGCCCTGTCGCCCTTTCTCTCTCTCTCGCCCTGTCGCCCTCTCTCTCGCCCTGTCGCCCTCTCTCTCTCGCCCTGTCGCCCTCTCTCTCTCGCCCTGTCGCCCTCTCTCTCTCGCCCCTGTCGCCCTCTCTCTCTCGCCCTGTCGCCCTCTCTCTCTCGCCCTGTCGCCCTCTCTCTGTCTCTCTCTCTCTCGCCCTGTCGCCCTCTCTCTCTCTGTCTCTCTCTCTCTCTCTCTCGCCCTGGCGCCCTCACCCTCTCTCTCTCGCCCCGGTGCCCGCTCTCTCTCTCTCTCGCCCCTGTCGCCCTCTCTCTCTCTGTCTCTCTCTCTCGCCCATTTGCCCTCTCTCTCTCTCGCCCTGTTTCTCTCTCTCGCCCTGTTGCCCTCTCTCTCTCTCTCTCTCGCCTTGTCACCCTCTCTCTCTCTCTTTCTCTCTCTTGCCCTGTCGCCCTCTCTCTCTATCTCTCACCCTCTCTCTCTCTCTCGCCCTGTCACCCTCTCTCTCTCGCCCTCTCTCTTTCTCACCCTGTCGCCCTCTCTCTCTCTCGCCCTGGCGCCCCCTATCTCTCTCGCCCTGGTGCCCTCTCTTTCTCTCGCCCTGGCGCCCTCTCTCTATCTCGCCCTGGCGCCCTCTCTCTCGCCCTGGTGCCCTCTCTCTCGCCCTGTCGCCCTCTCTCTCTCTCTCTCTCTCGCCATGTCGCCCTCTCACTCTCTCTCTCGGCCTGTCGCTCTCTCTCTCTCCTCGCCCTGTCGCCCTCTCTCTCTCTCTCGCCCTGTCGCCCTCTCTCTCTTGCCCTGTCACCCTCTCTCTCTCTCTCGCCCTGTCGCCCTCTCTCTCTCTCTCTCTCTCGCCCTGTCGCCCTCTCTCTCTCTCTCTCTCTCTCGCCCTGTTGCCCTCTCTCTCTCTCTCTCTCTCTCTCTCGCCCTGTTGCCCTCTCTCTCTCTCGCCCTGTTGCCCTCTCTCTCTCTCGCCCTGTTGCCCTCTCTCTCTCTCGCCCTGTCGCCCTCTCTCTCTCTCTCGCCCTGTCGCCCTCTCTATCTCTCACCCTCTCTCTCTCTCTCTCTCTCGCCCTGTGGCCCTCTCTCTCTCTCTCTCTCTCTCTCTCGCCTCTCTCTTCTTTCGCCTTCTCTCTCTCGCCCTGTCGCCCTCTGTCTCTCTCTCTCTCGCCCTTTCGCCCTCTCTCTCTCTCTCTTGCCCTCTCTCTCTCTCGCCCTGTTGCCCTCTCTCTCTCTCGCCCTGTCGCCCTCTCTCTCTCTCTCGCCCTGTTTCCCTCTCTATCTCTCACCCTCTCTCTCTCTCTCGCCCTGTCGCCCTCTCTCTCTCTCTCTCTCTCGCCCTCTCTCTCTCTCGCCCTGTCACCCTCTCTCTCGCCCTCTCTCTTTCTCGCCCTGTCGCCCTCTGTCTCTCTCTCTCTCGCCCTTTCGCCCTCTCTCTCTCTCTTGCCCTCTCTCTCTCTCGCCCTGTCGCCCTCTCCCTCTCTTGCCCTCTCTCTCGCCCTGTTGCCCTCTCTCTCTCTCTCTCTCTCTCTCTCTCTCGCCCTGTTGCCCTCTCTCTCTCTCTCGCCCTGTCGCCCTCTCTCTCTCTCGCCCTGTCGCCCTCTCTCTCTCTCTCGCCCTGTCGCCCTCTCTCTCTCTCGCCCTGTCGCCCTCTCTCTCTCTCGCCCTGTCGCCCTCTCTCTCGCCCTGTCGCCCTCTCTCTCTCTCTCTCTCTCACCCTGTCACCCTCTCTCTCTCGCCCTGTCGCCCTCTCTCTCTCGCCCTGTCGCCCTCTCTCTCTCACCCTGTCGCCCTCTCTCTGTCTCTCTCTCTCTCGCCCTGTCGCCCTCTCTCTCTCTGTCTCTTTCTCTCTCTCTCTCTCTCGCCCTGGCGCCCTCACCCTCTCTCTCTCTCTCGCCCTGTCGCCCTCTCTCTCTCTGTCTCTCTCTCTCGCCCAGTCGCCCTCTCTCTCTCTCGCCCTGTTGCCCTCTCTCTCTCTCTCGCCCTGTCGCCCTCTCTCTCTCACCCTGTCGCCCTCTCTCTCTCGCCCTGTCGCCCTCTCTCTGTCTCTCTCTCTCTCGCCCTGTCGCCCTCTCTCTCTCTGTCTCTCTCTCTCGCCCTGGCGCCCTCACCCTCTCTCTTTCTCTCGCCCTGGCGCCCTCTCTCTCTTGCCCTGTCGCCCTCTCTCTCGCCCTGTCTCCCTCTCTCTCTCTCTCTCTCTCGCCCTGTCGCCCTCTCTCTCTCTCGCCCTGTCGCCCTCTCTCTCTCGCCCTGTCGCCCTCTCTCTCTCTCTCGCCCTGTCGCCCTCTCTCTCGCCCTGTCGCCCTCTCTCTCTCTCTCTCTCTCTCTCTCGCCCTGTTGCCCTCTCTCTCTCTCGCCCTGTCGCCCTCTCTCTCTCGCCCTGTCGCCCTCTCTCTCTCGCCCTGTCGCCCTCTCTCTCTCGCCCTGTCGCCCTCTCTTTCTCGCCCTGTCGCCCTCTCTCTCTCGCCCTGTCGCCCTCTCTCTGTCTCTCTCTCTCTCGCCCTGTCGCCCTCTCTCTCTCTGTCTCTCTCTCTCTCGCCCTGGCGCCCTCACCCTCTCTCTCTCTCTCGCCCTGGCGCCCGCTCTCTCTCTCTCTCGCCCTGGCGCCCTCTCTCTCTCTTGCCCTGGCGCCCTCTAACTCTCTTGCCCTGGCGCCCTCTCTCTCGCCCTGGCGCCCTCTCTCTCTCTTGCCCTGGCGCCCTCTCTCTCGCCCTGGCGCCCTCTCTCTCGCCCTGGCGCCCCCTCTCTCTCTCTCTCTCTCGCCCTCTCTCTCTCTCTCTCGCCTGGTGCCCTCTCTCTCTCTCGCCCTGGCGCCCTCTCTCTATCTCGCCCTGGCGCCCTCTCTCACCCTGGTGCCCTCTCTCTCTCACCCTGTCGCCCTCTCTCTCTCGCCCTGTCGCCCTATCTCTCTCTCTCGCCCTGTCGCCCTATCTCTCTCTCTCGCCCTGGCGCCCTCTCTCTCTATCTCTCTCTCGCCCTGGCGCCCTCTGTCTCTCTCTCTCTCTCGCCCTGGCGCCCTCTCTCTCTCTCTCTCTCTCTCGCCCTCTCTCTCTCTCTCTCGCCCTGGTGCCCTCTCTCTCTCTCGCCTGCCACCCTCTCTCTCTCTGTCTCTCTTTCTCGCCCTCTCTCTCTCTCGCCCTGTCGCCCTCTCTCTCTCTCTCGCCCTCTCTCTCTCCCCCTGTCGCCCTCTCTCTCTCGCCCTGGCGCCCTCTCTCTCTCTCTCGCCCTGGTGCCCTCTCTCTCTCTCTCGCCCTGTCGCCCTCTCTTTCTCTCTCTCTCTCTCTCGCCCTGTCGCCCTCTCTCTCTCTCGCCCTGTCGCCCTCTCTCTCTCTCTCTCGCCCTGTCGCCCTCTCTCTCTCTCTCTCTCTCGCCCTGTCGCCCTCTCTCTCTCCCGCCTGTCGCCCTCTCTCTCTCGCCCTGTCGCCCCCTCTCTCTCTCTCGCCCTGTCGCCCTCTCTCTCTCTCTCGCCCTGTCGCCCTCTCTCTCTCTCGCCCTGTCGCTCTCTCTCTCTCTCTCGCCCTGTCGCCCTCTCTCTCTCTCTTGCCCTGTCGCCCTCTCTCTCTCTTTCGCCCTGTCGCCCTCTCTCTCTCTGTCTCTCGCCCTGTCGCCCTCTCTCTCTCTTGCCCTGTCACCCTCTCTCTCTCTCTCGCCTGTCTCTCTCCCCCTGTCGCCCTCTCTCTCTCGCCCTGTCGCCCTCTCTCTCTCGCCCTGTCGCCCTCTCTCTCTTGCCCTCTCTCTCTCTCTCTCTCTCGCCCTGTCGCCCTCTCTCTCCCTGTCTCTCTCTCTCGCCCAGTCGCCCTCTCTCTCTCTCGACCTGTTGCCCTCTCTCTCTCTCTCTCTCTCGCCCTGTCGCCCTCTCTCTCTCTCTCTCTCTCTTTCTCTCTCTTGCCCTGTCGCCCTCTCTCTCTATCTCTCGCCCTCTCTCTCGCCCTGTCATCCTCTCTCTCTCGCCCTCTCTCTTTCTTGCCCTGTCGCCCTCTCTCTCTCTCGCCCTGGCGCCCCCTCTCTCTCTCTCTCTCTCGCCCTGGTTCCCTCTCTCTCTCTCGCCCTGGCGCCCTCTCTCTATCTCTCCCTGGCGCCTCTCTCTCGCCCTGGTGCCCTCTCTCTCGCCCTGTCGCCATCTCTCTCTCTCTCTCACCATGTCGCCCTCTCACTCTCTCTCCCGCCCTGTCGCTCTCTCTCTCTCTCTCGCCCTGTCGCCCTCCTCTCTCTCTCTTGCCCTGTCACCCTCTCTCTCTCTCTCGCCCTGTCGCCCTCTCTCTCTCTCTTGCCCTGTCGCCCTCTCTCTCGCCCTGTCGCCCTCTCTCTCTCTCTCTCGCCCTGTCGCCCTCTCTCTCTCTCTCTCTCGCCCTGTCGCCCCTCTCTCTCTCTCTCGCCCTGTTGCCCTCTCTCTCTCTCGCCCTGTTGCCCTCTCTCTGTCTTGCCCTGTCGCCCTCTCTCTCTCGCCCTGTCGCCCTCTCTATCTCTCACCCTCTCTCTCTCTCGTCCTGTCGCCCTCTCTCTCTCTCTCGCCCTGTTGCCCTCTCTCTCTCTCGCCCTGTCGCCCTCTCTCTCTCGCCCTGTCGCCCTCTCTTTCTCGCCCTGTCGCCCTCTCTCTCTCGCCATGTCGCCCTCTCTCTGTCTCTCTCTCTCGCCCTGTCGCCCTCTCTCTCTCTGTCTCTCTCTCTCGCCCAGTCGCCCTCTCTCTCTCTCGCCCTGTTGCCCTCTCTCTCTCTCTCGCCCTGTCGCCCTCTCTCTCTCGCCCTGTCGCCCTCTCTCTCTCGCCCTGTCGCCCTCTCTCTGTATCTCTCTCTCTCGCCCTGTCGCCCTCTCTCTCTCTGTCTCTCTCTCTCGCCCTGGCGCCCTCACCCTCTCTCTTTCTCTCGCCCTGGCGCCCTCTCTCTCTTGCCCTGTCGCCCTCTCTCTCGCCCTGTCTCCCTCTCTCTCTCTCTCTCCTCGCCCTGTCGCCCTCTCTCTCTCTCGCCCTGTCGCCCTCTCTCTCTCGCCCTGTCGCCCTCTCTCTCTCTCTCGCCCTGTCGCCCTCTCTCTCGCCCTGTCGCCCCTCTCTCTCTCTCTCTCTCTCCTCTCGCCCTGTTGCCCTCTCTCTCTCTCGCCCTGTCGCCCTCTCTCTCTCGCCTGTCGCCCTCTCTCTCTCGCCCTGTCGCCCTCTCTCTCTCGCCCTGTCGCCCTCTCTTTCTCGCCCTGTCGCCCTCTCTCTCTCGCCCTGTCGCCCTCTCTCTGTCTCTCTCTCTCTCGCCCTGTCGCCCTCTCTCTCTCTGTCTCTCTCTCTCTCGCCCTGGCGCCCTCACCCTCTCTCTCTCTCTCGCCCTGGCGCCCGCGCTCTCTCTCTCTCGCCCTGGCGCCCTCTCTCTCTCTTGCCCTGGCGCCCTCTAACTCTCTTGCCCTGGCGCCCCTCTCTCTCGCCCTGGCGCCCTCTCTCTCTCTTGCCTGGCGCCCTCTCTCTCGCCCTGGCGCCCTCTCTCTCGCCCTGGCGCCCCCTCTCTCTCTCTCTCTCTCGCCCTCTCTCTCTCTCTCTCGCCTGGTGCCCTCTCTCTCTCTCGCCCTGGCGCCCTCTCTCTATCTCGCCCTGGCGCCCTCTCTCACCCTGGTGCCCTCTCTCTCTCACCCTGTCGCCCTCTCTCTCTCGCCCTGTCGCCCTATCTCTCTCTCTCGCCCTGTCGCCCTATCTCTCTCTCTCGCCCTGGCGCCCTCTCTCTCTCTCTCTCTCTCGCCCTGGCGCCCTCTGTCTCTCTCTCTCTCTCGCCCTGGCGCCCTCTCTCTCTCTCTCTCTCTCTCGCCCTCTCTCTCTCTCTCTCGCCCTGGTGCCCTCTCTCTCTCTCGCCCTGCCACCCTCTCTCTCTCTGTCTCTCTTTCTCGCCCTCTCTCTCTCTCGCCCTGTCGCCCTCTCTCTCTCTCTCGCCCTCTCTCTCTCCCCCTGTCGCCCTCTCTCTCTCGCCCTGGCGCCCTCTCTCTCTCTCTCGCCCTGGTGCCCTCTCTCTCTCTCTCGCCCTGTCGCCCTCTCTCTCTCTCTCTCTCTCTCTCGCCCTGTCGCCCTCTCTCTCTCTCGCCCTGTCGCCCTCTCTCTCTCTCTCTCGCCTGTCGCCCTCTCTCTCTCTCTCTCTCTCGCCCTGTCGCCCTCTCTCTCTCCCGCCCTGTCGCCCTCTCTCTCTCGCCCTGTCGCCCCCTCTCTCTCTCTCGCCCTGTCGCCCTCTCTCTCTCTCTCGCCCTGTCGCCCTCTCTCTCTCTCGCCCTGTCGCTCTCTCTCTCTCTCTCGCCTGTCGCCCTCTCTCTCTCTCTTGCCCTGTCGCCCTCTCTCTCTCTTTCGCCCTGTCGCCCTCTCTCTCTCTGTCTCTCGCCCTGTCGCCCCTCTCTCTCTCTCGCCCTGTCACCCTCTCTCTCTCTCTCGCCTGTCTCTCTCCCCCTGTCGCCCTCTCTCTCTCGCCCTGTCGCCCTCTCTCTCTCGCCCTGTCGCCCTCTCTCTCTTGCCCTCTCTCTCTCTCTCTCTCTCGCCGTGTCGCCCTCTCTCTCCCTGTCTCTCTCTCTCGCCCAGTCGCCCTCTCTCTCTCTCGACCTGTTGCCCTCTCTCTCTCTCTCTCTCTCGCCCTGTCGCCCTCTCTCTCTCTCTCTCTCTCTTTCTCTCTCTTGCCCTGTCGCCCTCTCTCTCTATCTCTCGCCCTCTCTCTCGCCCTGTCATCCTCTCTCTCTCGCCCTCTCTCTTTCTTGCCCTGTCGCCCTCTCTCTCTCTCGCCCTGGCGCCCCCTCTCTCTCTCTCTCTCTCGCCCTGGTTCCCTCTCTCTCTCTCGCCCTGGCGCCCTCTCTCTATCTCTCCCTGGCGCCCTCTCTCTCGCCCTGGTGCCCTCTCTCTCGCCCTGTCGCCATCTCTCTCTCTCTCTCACCATGTCGCCCTCTCACTCTCTCTCCCGCCCTGTCGCTCTCTCTCTCTCTCTCGCCCTGTCGCCCTCTCTCTCTCTCTTGCCCTGTCACCCTCTCTCTCTCTCTCGCCCTGTCGCCCTCTCTCTCTCTCTTGCCCTGTCGCCCTCTCTCTCGCCCTGTCGCCCTCTCTCTCTCTCTCTCGCCCTGTCGCCCTCTCTCTCTCTCTCTCTCGCCCTGTCGCCCTCTCTCTCTCTCTCGCCCTGTTGCCCTCTCTCTCTCTCGCCCTGTTGCCCTCTCTCTGTCTTGCCCTGTCGCCCTCTCTCTCTCGCCCTGTCGCCCTCTCTATCTCTCACCCTCTCTCTCTCTCGTCCTGTCGCCCTCTCTCTCTCTCTCGCCCTGTTGCCCTCTCTCTCTCTCGCCCTGTCGCCCTCTCTCTCTCGCCCTGTCGCCCTCTCTTTCTCGCCCTGTCGCCCTCTCTCTCTCGCCATGTCGCCCTCTCTCTGTCTCTCTCTCTCGCCCTGTCGCCCTCTCTCTCTCTGTCTCTCTCTCTCTCGCCCTGGTGCCCTCACCCCTCTCTCTCGCCCTGGCGCCCGCTCTCTCTCTCTCTCTCTCTCGCCCTGGCGCCCTCTCTCTCTCTTGCCCTGGCGCCCTCTCTCTCTCTTGCCCTGGCGCCCTCTCTCTCGCCCTGGCGCCCTCTCTCTCTCTCTCTCGCCCTGGTGCCCTCTCTCTCTCTCGCCCTGGCGCCCTCTCTCTATCTCGCCCTGGCGCCCTCTCTCACCCTGGTGCCCTCTCTCTCTCACCCTGTCGCCCTCTCTCTCTCGCCCTGTCGCCCTATCTCTCTCTCTCGCCCTGTCGCCCTATCTCTCTCTCTCGCCCTGGCGCCCTCTCTCTCTCTCTCTCTCTCGCCCTGGCGCCCTCTGTCTCTCTCTCTCTCTCGCCCTGGCGCCCTCTCTCTCTCTCTCTCTCTCTCTCTCTCGCCCTCCTCTCTCTCTCTCTCGCCCTGGTGCCCTCTCTCTCTCTCGCCCTGCCACCCTCTCTCTCTCTGTCTCTCTTCTCGCCCTGTCGCCCTCTCTCTCTCTCGCCCTGTCGCCCTCTCTCTCTCTCTCGCCCTCTCTCTCTCCCCCTGTCGCCCTCTCCCTCTCTTGCCCTCTCTCTCGCCCTTGTTCCCTCTCTCTCTCTCTCTCTCGCCCTGTTGCCCTCTCTCTCTCTCTCGCCCTGCCGCCCTCTCTCTCTCTCTCGCCCTGTCGCCCTCTCTCTCTCTCTCGCCCTGTCGCCCTCTCTCTCTCTCTCTCGCCCTGTCGCCCTCTCTCTCTCTCTCTCGCCCTGTCGCCCTCTCTCTCTCTCTCTCGCCCTGTCGCCCTCTCTCTCTCTCTCTCGCCCTGTCGCCCTCTCTCTCTCGCCCTGTCACCCTCTCTCTCTCTCTCTCTCTCTCTCACTCACACTGGCGCCCTCTCTCTCTCTCTCTCTCGCCCTGGCGCCCTCTCTCTCTCGCCCTGGCGCCCTCTCTCGCCCTGGCGCCCTCTCTCTCTCGCCCTGGTGCCCTCCCTCTCTCTCTCTCTCGCCCTGTCGCCCTCTCTCTCTCGCCCTGTCGCCCTCTCTCTCGCCCTGTCTCCCTCTCTCTCTCTCTCTCTCTCGCCCTGTCGCCCTCTCTCTCTCTCGCCCCTGTCGCCCTCTCTCTCTCTCGCCCTGTCGCCCTCTCTCTCTCGCCCTGTCGCCCTCTCTCTCTCGCCCTGTCGCCCTCTCTCTCTCTCTCTCTCTCTCTCTCTCTCTCGCCCTGTCGCCCTCTCTCTCTCGCCCTGTCGCCCTCTCTCTCTCGCCCTGTCGCCCTCTCTCTGTCTCTCTCTCTCTCGCCCTGTCGCCCTCTCTCTCTCTCTTGCCCTGTTGCCCTCTCTCTCTCTCTCTCTCGCCCTGGCGCCCTCACCCTCTCTCTCTCGCCCTGGCGCCCTCACCCTCTCTCTCGCCCTGGCGCCCGCTCTCTCTTGCCCTGGCGCCCTCTCTCTCTCTTGCCCTGGCGCCCTCTCTCTCGCCCTGGCGCCCCCTCTCTCTCTCTCTCTCTCTCTCTCTCGCCCTCTCTCTCTCTCTCTCGCCCTGGCGCCCTCTCTCTATCTCGCCTTGGCGCCCTCTCTCACCCTGGTGCCCTCTCTCTCTCACCCTGTCGCCCTCTCTCTCTCTCGCCCTGTCGCCCTATCTCTCTCTGTCTCTCTCTATCTCTCTCTCGCCCTGTCGCCCTCTCTCTCTCTCGCCCTGGCTCCCTCTCTCTCTCTCGCCCTGGCGCCCTCTCTCTCTCTCTCTCTCTCTCTCTCTCTCTCGCCCTCACTCTCTCTCCCGCCCTGTCGCTCTCTCTCTCTCTCTCGCCCTGTCGCCCTCTCTCTCTCGCCCTGTCGCCCTCTCTCTCTCGCCCTGTCGCCCTCTCTCTCTCTCGCCCTGTCGCCCTCCTCTCTCTCTCTCGCCCTGTCGCCCTCTCTCTCTCTCTCGCCCTGTCGCCCTCTCTCTCTCTCTTTCGCCTGTCGCCCTCTCTCTCTCGCCCTGTCGCCCTCTCTCTCTCTCGCCCTGTCGCCCTCTCTCTCTCTCGCCCTGTCGCCCCTCTCTCTGTCTCTCTCTCTCTCGCCCTGTCGCCCTCTCTCTCTCTCTTGCCCTGTTGCCCTCTCTCTCTCTCTCTCGCCCTGGCGCCCTCACCTTCTCTCTCTCTCTCGCCCTGGCGCCCTCACCCTCTCTCTCGCCCTGTCGCCCTCTCTCTCTCTCTCTCTCTCTCGCCCTGTCGCCCTCTCTCTCTCTCTCTCTCTCTCTCTCTCGCCCTGCCGCCCTCTCTCTCTCTCTCTCTCGCCCTGCCGCCCTCTCTCTCTCTCTCTCTCGCCCTGTCGCCCTCTCTCTCTCTCTTGCCCTGTCGCCCTCTCTCTCGCCCCTGTCGCCCTCTCTCTCTCTCTCTCGCCCTGTCGCCCTCTCTCTCTCTCTCTCTCGCCCTGTCGCCCTCTCTCTCTCTCTCGCCCTGTTGCCCTCTCTCTCTCTCGCCCTGTTGCCCTCTCTCTGTCTTGCCCTGTCGCCCTCTCTCTCTCGCCCTGTCGCCCTCTCTATCTCTCACCCTCTCTCTCTCTCGTCCTGTCGCCCTCTCTCTCTCTCTCGCCCTGTTGCCCTCTCTCTCTCTCGCCCTGTCGCCCTCTCTCTCTCGCCCTGTCGCCCCTCTCTTTCTCGCCCTGTCGCCCTCTCTCTCTCGCCATGTCGCCCTCTCTCTGTCTCTCTCTCTCTCGCCCTGTCGCCCTCTCTCTCTCTGTCTCTCTCTCTCTCGCCCTGGTGCCCTCACCCTCTCTCTCGCCCTGGCGCCCGCTCTCTCTCTCTCTCTCTCGCCCTGGCGCCCTCTCTCTCTCTTGCCCTGGCGCCCTCTCTCTCTCTTGCCCTGGCGCCCTCTCTCTCGCCCTGGCGCCCTCTCTCTCTCTCTCTCGCCCTGGTGCCCTCTCTCTATCTCGCCCTGGCGCCCTCTCTCACCCTGGTGCCCTCTCTCTCTCACCCTGTCGCCCTCTCTCTGTCGCCCTATCTCTCTCTCTCGCCCTGTCGCCCTATCTCTCTCTCTCGCCCTGGCGCCCTCTCTCTCTCTCTCTCTCTCTCGCCCTGGCGCCCTCTGTCTCTCTCTCTCTCTCGCCCTGGCGCCCTCTCTCTCTCTCTCTCTCTCTCTCTCTCTCGCCCTCTCTCTCTCTCTCTCGCCCTGGTGCCCTCTCTCTCTCTCGCCCTGCCACCCTCTCTCTCTCTGTCTCTCTTTCTCGCCCTGTCGCCCTCTCTCTCTCCTCGCCCTGTCGCCCTCTCTCTCTCTCTCGCCCTCTCTCTCTCCCCCTGTCGCCCTCTCCCTCTCTTGCCCTCTCTCTCGCCCTTGTTCCCTCTCTCTCTCTCTCTCTCGCCCTGTTGCCCTCTCTCTCTCTCTCGCCCTGCCGCCCTCTCTCTCTCTCTCGCCCTGTCGCCCTCTCTCTCTCTCTCGCCCTGTCGCCCTCTCTCTCTCTCTCTCGCCCTGTCGCCCTCTCTCTCTCTCTCTCGCCCTGTCGCCCTCTCTCTCTCTCTCTCGCCCTGTCGCCCTCTCTCTCTCTCTCTCTCTCTCGCCCTGTCGCCCTCTCTCTCTCTCTCTCTCGCCCTGTCGCCCTCTCTCTCTCGCCCTGTCGCCCTCTCTCTCTCTCTCTCTCTCTCACTCACACTGGCGCCCTCTCTCTCTCTCTCTCTCGCCCTGGCGCCCCTCTCTCTCTCGCCCTGGCGCCCTCTCTCGCCCTGGCGCCCTCTCTCTCTCGCCCTGGTGCCCTCCCTCTCTCTCTCTCTCGCCCTGTCGCCCTCTCTCTCTCGCCCTGTCGCCCTCTCTCTCGCCCTGTCTCCTCTCTCTCTCTCTCTCGCCCTGTCGCCCTCTCTCTCTCTCGCCCTGTCGCCCTCTCTCTCTCGCCCTGTCGCCCCTCTCTCTCTCGCCCTGTCGCCCTCTCTCTCTCTCTCTCTCTCTCTCTCGCCCTGTCGCCCTCTCTCTCTCGCCCTGTCGCCCTCTCTCTCTCGCCCTGTCGCCCTCTCTCTGTCTCTCTCTCTCTCGCCCTGTCGCCCTCTCTCTCTCTCTTGCCCTGTTGCCCTCTCTCTCTCTCTCTCTCGCCCTGGCGCCCTCACCCTCTCTCTCTCGCCCTGGCGCCCTCACCCTCTCTCTCGCCCTGGCGCCCGCTCTCTCTCTCTCTTGCCCTGGCGCCCTCTCTCTCTCTTGCCCTGGCGCCCTCTCTCTCGCCCTGGCGCCCCCTCTCTCTCTCTCTCTCTCTCTCGCCCTCTCTCTCTCGCCTGGCGCCCTCTCTCTATCTCGCCTTGGCGCCCTCTCTCACCCTGGTGCCCTCTCTCTCTCACCCTGTCGCCCTCTCTCTCTCTCGCCCTGTCGCCCTATCTCTCTCTGTCTCTCTCTATCTCTCTCTCGCCCTGTCGCCCTCTCTCTCTCTCGCCCTGGCGCCCTCTCTCTCTCTCGCCCTGGCGCCCTCTCTCTCTCTCTCTCTCTCTCTCTCTCTCTCTCTCGCCCTCTCACTCTCTCTCCTGCCCTGTCGCTCTCTCTCTCTCTCTCGCCCTGTCGCCCTCTCTCTCTCGCCCTGTCGCCCTCTCTCTCTCGCCCTGTCGCCCTCTCTCTCTCGCCCTGTCGCCCTCTCTCTCTCGCCCTGTCGCCCTCTCTCTCTCTCTTTCGCCCTGTCGCCCTCTCTCTCTCGCCCTGTCGCCCTCTCTCTCTCGCCCTGTCGCCCTCTCTCTCTCTCGCCCTGTCGCCCTCTCTCTGTCTCTCTCTCTCTCTCGCCCTGTCGCCCTCTCTCTCTCTCTCTTGCCCTGTTGCCCTCTCTCTCTCTCTCTCTCTCGCCCTGGCGCCCTCACCTTCTCTCTCTCTCTCGCCCTGGCGCCCTCACCCTCTCTCTCGCCCTGTCGCCCTCTCTCTCTCTCTCTCTCTCTCGCCCTGTCGCCCCTCTCTCTCTCTCTCTCCTCTCTCTCTCGCCCTGCCGCCCTCTCTCTCTCTCTCTCTCGCCCTGCCGCCCTCTCTCTCTCTCTCTCTCGCCCTGTCGCCTTCTCTCTCTCTCTCTCTCCCTGTCGCCCCTCTCTCTCTCTCTCTCTCGCCCTGTCGCCCTCTCTCTCTCTCGCCTTGGCGCCCTCTCTCTCGCCCTGGTGCCCTCTCTCTCTCTCTCTCTCTCGCCATGTCGCCCTCTCTCTCTCTCTCTCGCCATGTCGCCCTCTCACTCTCTCTCTCGCCCTGTCGCCCTCTCTCTCTCTCTCGCCCTGTCGCCCTCTCTCTCTCTCTTGCCCTGTCACCCTCTTTCTCTCTCTCGCCCTGTCGCCCTCTCTCTCTCTCTCTCTCGCCCTGTCGCCCTCTCTCTCTCTCTCGCCCTGTCGCCCTCTCTCTCTCTCTCTCTCTCGCCCTGTTGCCCTCTCTCTCTCTCTCTCTCTCTCTCTCGCCCTGTTGCCCTCTCTCTCTCTCGCCCTGTTGCCCTCTCTCTCTCTCGCCCTGTCGCCCTCTCTCTCTCTCTCGCCCTGTCGCCCTCTCTATCTCTCACCCTCTCTCTCTCTCTCGCCCTGTCGCCCTCTCTCTCTCTCTCTCTCTCGCCCTCTCTCTCTCGCCCTGTCACCCTCTCTCTCTCTCGCCCTCTCTCTTTCTCGCCCTGTCGCCCTCTGTCTCTCTCTCTCTCTCGCCCTTTCGCCCTCTCTCTCTCTCTCTTGCCCTCTCTCTCTCTCGCCCTGTCGCCCTCTCCCTCTCTTGCCCTCTCTCTCGCCCTGTTGCCCTCTCTCTCTCTCTCTCGCCCTGTTGCCCTCTCTCTCTCTCTCTCGCCCTGTCGCCCTCTCTCTCTCGCCCTGGTGCCCTCTCTCTCTCTCGCCCTGGCGCCCTCTCTCTATCTCGCCCTGGCGCCCTCTCTCACCCTGGTGCCCTCTCTCTCTCACCCTGTCGCCCTCTCTCTCTCTCTTTCGCCCTGTCGCCCTCTCTCTCTCGCCCTGTCGCCCTCTCTCTCTCTCGCCCTGTCGCCCTCTCTCTCTCTCGCCCTGTCGCCCTCTCTCTGTCTCTCTCTCTCTCGCCCTGTCGCCCTCTCTCTCTCTCTCTTGCCCTGTTGCCCTCTCTCTCTCTCTCTCTCTCGCCCTGGCGCCCTCACCTTCTCTCTCTCTCTCGCCCTGGCGCCCTCACCCTCTCTCTCGCCCTGTCGCCCTCTCTCTCTCTCTCTCTCTCTCGCCCTGTCGCCCTCTCTCTCTCTCTCTCTCGCCCTGCCGCCCTCTCTCTCTCTCTCTCTCGCCCTGCCGCCCTCTCTCTCTCTCTCTCTCGCCCTGTCGCCTTCTCTCTCTCTCTCTCTCCCTGTCGCCCTCTCTCTCTCTCTCGCCCTGTCGCCCTCTCTCTCTCTCGCCTTGGCGCCCTCTCTCTCGCCCTGGTGCCCTCTCTCTCTCTCTCTCTCGCCATGTCGCCCTCTCTCTCTCTCTCTCGCCATGTCGCCCTCTCACTCTCTCTCGCCCTGTCGCCCTCTCTCTCTCTCTTGCCCTGTCACCCTCTTTCTCTCTCTCGCCCTGTCGCCCTCTCTCTCTCTCTCTCTCGCCCTGTCGCCCTCTCTCTCTCTCTCGCCCTGTCGCCCTCTCTCTCTCTCTCTCTCTCTCGCCCTGTTGCCCTCTCTCTCTCTCTCTCTCTCTCTCGCCCTGTTGCCCTCTCTCTCTCTCGCCCTGTTGCCCTCTCTCTCTCTCGCCCTGTCGCCCTCTCTCTCTCTCTCGCCCTGTCGCCCTCTCTATCTCTCACCCTCTCTCTCTCTCTCGCCCTGTCGCCCTCTCTCTCTCTCTCTCGCCCTCTCTCTCTCGCCCTGTCACCCTCTCTCTCTCTCGCCCTCTCTCTTTCTCGCCCTGTCGCCCTCTGTCTCTCTCTCTCTCTCGCCCTTTCGCCCTCTCTCTCTCTCTCTTGCCCTCTCTCTCTCTCGCCCTGTCGCCCTCTCCCTCTCTTGCCCTCTCTCTCGCCCTGTTGCCCTCTCTCTCTCTCTCTCGCCCTGTTGCCCTCTCTCTCTCTCTCTCGCCCTGTCGCCCTCTCTCTCTCGCCCTGTCGCCCTCTCTCTCTCTCTCGCCCTGTCGCCCTCTCTCTCGCCCTGTCGCCCTCTCTCTCGCCCTGTCGCCCTCTCTCTCTCTCGCCCTGTCGCCCTGTCGCCCTCTCTCTCTCTCGCCCTGTCGCCCTCTCTCTCGCCCTGTCGCCCTCTCTCTCTCTCGCCCTGTCGCCCTCTCTCTCTCTGTCGCCCTCTCTCTCTCCCCCTGTCGCCCTCTCTCTCTCGCCCTGGCGCCCTCTCTCTCTCTCGCCCTGTCGCCCTCTCTCTCTCTCGCCCTGTCGCCCTCTCTCTCTCTCTCTCTCTCTCGCCCTGTCGCCCTCTCTCTCTCTCTCTCTCTCTCTCTCTCTCTGTCGCCCTCTCTCTCTCTCCCTGTCGCCCTCTCTCTCTCGCCCTGTCGCCCTCTCGCTCTCGCCCTGTTGCCCTCTCTCTCTCTCTCGCCCTGTCGCCCTCTCTCTCTCTCTCGCCCTGTCGCCCTCTCTCTCTCTCTCTCGCCCTGTCGCTCTCTCTCGCCCTGTCGCCCTCTCTCTCTCTCTTGCCCTGTCGCCCTCTCTCTCTCTCTCGCTCTGTCGCCCTCTCTCTCTCTGTCTCTCTTTCTCGCCCTGTAGCCCTCTCTCTCTCTCGCCCTGTCGCCCTCTCTCTCTCTCTTGCCCTCTCTCTCTCCCCCTGTCGCCCTCTCTCTCTCGCCCTGTCGCCCTCTCTCTCTCTTGCCCTGTCGCCATCTCTCTCTCGCCCTGTCGCCCTCTCTCTCTCTCTCTCTCTCTCTCTCTCTCTCTCTCTCTCGCCCTGTCGCCCTCTCTCTCTCTGTCTCTCTCTCTCGCCCAGTCGCCCTCTCTCTCTCTCGCCCTGTTGCCCTCTCTCTCTCTCTCGCCCTGTCGCCCTCTCTCTCTCTCGTTCTCTCTCTTGCCCTGTCGTCCTCTCTCTCTATCTCTCGCCCTCTCTCTCTCTCTCTCTCGCCCTGTCACCCTCTCTCTCTCGCCCTCTCTCTTTCTCGCCCTGTCGCCCTCTCTCTCTCTCGCCCTGGCGCCCCCTCTCTCTCTCTCGCCCTGGTGCCCTCTCTCTCTCTCGCCCTGGCGCCCTCTCTCTATCTCGCCCTGGCGCCCTCTCTCTCGCCCTGGTGCCCTCTCTCTCGCCCTGTCGCCCTCTCTCTCTCTCTCTCGCCATGTCGCCCTCTCACTCTCTCTCTCGCCCTGTCGCCCTCTCTCTCTCTCTCTCGCCCTGTCGCCCTCTCTCTCTCTCTCTCGCGCCCTGTCGCCCTCTCTCTCTCTCGCCCTGTCGCCCTCTCTCTCTCTCTCGCCCTGTCGCCCTCTCTATCTCTCACCCTCTCTCTCTCTCTCGCCCTGTCGCCCTCTCTCTCTCTCTCTCTCTCTCTCGCCCTCTCTCTCTCGCCCTGTCACCCTCTCTCTCTCTCGCCCTCTCTCTTTCTCGCCCTGTCGCCCTCTGTCTCTCTCTCTCTCTCGCCCTTTCGCCCTCTCTCTCTCTCTCTTGCCCTCTCTCTCTCTCTGTCGCCCTCTCCCTCTCTTGCCCTCTCTCTCGCCCTGTTGCCCTCTCTCTCTCGCCCTGTTGCCCTCTCTCTCTCTCTCGCCCTGTCGCCCTCTCTCTCTCTCTCGCCCTGTCGCCCTCTCTCTCTCTCTCTCTCTCGCCCTGTCGCCCTCTCTCTCGCCCTGTCGCCCTCTCTCTCGCCCTGTCGCCCTCTCTCTCTCTCGCCCTGTCGCCCTCTCTCTCGCCCTGTCGCCCTCTCTCTCTCTGTCGCCCTCTCTCTCTCCCCCTGTCGCCCTCTCTCTCTCGCCCTGGCGCCCTCTCTCTCTCTCTCGCCCTGTCGCCCTCTCTCTCTCTCGCCCTGTCGCCCTCTCTCTCTCTCTCGCCCTCTCTCTCTCTCTCTCTCTCTCTCTCTCTCTCCCTGTCGCCCTCTCTCTCTCTCCCTGTCGCCCTCTCTCTCTCTCGCCCTGTCGCCCTCTCTCTCTCGCCCTGTCGCCCTCTCTCTCTCTCTCGCCCTGTCGCCCTCTCTCTCTCTCTCGCCCTGTCGCCCTCTCTCTCTCTCTCTCGCCCTGTCTCTCTTTCTCGCCCTGTCGCCCTCTCTCTCTCTCGCCCTGTCGCCCTCTCTCTCTCTCTTGCCCTCTCTCTCTCCCCCTGTCGCCCTCTCTCTCTCGCCCTGTCGCCCTCTCTCTCTCTCGCCCTGTCGCCCTCTCTCTCGCCCTGTCGCCCTCTCTCTCTCTCGCCCTGTCGCCCTCTCTCTCTCCCCCTGTCGCCCTCTCTCTCTCGCCCTGGCGCCCTCTCTCTCTCTCGCCCTGTCGCCCTCTCTCTCTCTCGCCCTGTCGCCCTCTCTCTCTCTCTCTCTCTCGCCCTGTCGCCCTCTCTCTCTCTCTCTCTCTCCCTGTCGCCCTCTCTCTCTCTCCCTGTCGCCCTCTCTCTCTCGCCCTGTCGCCCTCTCGCTCTCGCCCTGTTGCCCTCTCTCTCTCTCTCGCCCTGTCGCCCTCTCTCTCTCTCTCTCTCGCCCTGTCGCCCTCTCTCTCTCTCTCTCGCCCTGTCGCTCTCTCTCGCCCTGTCGCCCTCTCTCTCTCTCTTGCCCTGTCGCCCTCTCTCTCTCTCTCGCTCTGTCGCCCTCTCTCTCTCTGTCTCTCTTTCTCACCCTGTCGCCCTCTCTCTCTCTCGCCCTGTCGCCCTCTCTCTCTCTCTTGCCCTCTCTCTCTCCCCCTGTCGCCCTCTCTCTCTCGCCCTGTCGCCCTCTCTCTCTCTTGCCCTGTCGCCATCTCTCTCTCGCCCTGTCGCCCTCTCTCTCTCTCTCTCTGTCTCTCGCCCTGTCGCCCTCTCTCTCTCTGTCTCTCTCTCTCGCCCAGTCGCCCTCTCTCTCTCTCGCCCTGTTGCCCTCTCTCTCTCTCTCGCCCTGTCGCCCTGTCTCTCTCTCGTTCTCTCTCTTGCCCTGTCGTCCTCTCTCTCTATCTCTCGCCCTCTCTCTCTCTCTCTCTCGCCCTGTCACCCTCTCTCTCTCGCCCTCTCTCTTTCTCGCCCTGTCGCCCTCTCTCTCTCTCGCCCTGGCGCCCCCTCTCTCTCTCTCGCCCTGGTGCCCTCTCTCTCTCTCGCCCTGGCGCCCTCTCTCTATCTCGCCCTGGCGCCCTCTCTCTCGCCCTGGTGCCCTCTCTCTCGCCCTGTCGCCTTCTCTCTCTCTCTCTCGCCATGTCGCCCTCTCACTCTCTCTCTCGCCCTGTCGCCCTCTCTCTCTCTCTCTCGCCCTGTCGCCCTCTCTCTCTCTCTCTCTTGCCCTGTCGCCCTCTCTCTCTCTCGCCCTGTCGCCCTCTCTCTCTCTCTCGCCCTGTCGCCCTCTCTATCTCTCACCCTCTCTCTCTCTCTCGCCCTGTCGCCCTCTCTCTCTCTCTCTCTCTCTCTCGCCCTCTCTCTCTCGCCCTGTCACCCTCTCTCTCTCTCGCCCTCTCTCTTTCTCGCCCTGTCGCCCTCTGTCTCTCTCTCTCTCTCGCCCTTTCGCCCTCTCTCTCTCTCTCTTGCCCTCTCTCTCTCTCGCCCTGTCGCCCTCTCCCTCTCTTGCCCTCTCTCTCGCCCTGTTGCCCTCTCTCTCTCGCCCTGTTGCCCTCTCTCTCTCTCTCTCGCCCTGTCGCCCTCTCTCTCTCTCTCGCCCTGTCGCCCTCTCTCTCTCTCTCTCTCTCGCCCTGTCGCCCTCTCTCTCGCCCTGTCGCCCTCTCTCTCGCCCTGTCGCCCTCTCTCTCTCTCGCCCTGTCGCCCTCTCTCTCTCTCGCCCTGTCGCCCTCTCTCTCTCTCGCCCTGTCGCCCTCTCTCTCGCCCTGTCGCCCTCTCTCTCTCTGTCGCCCTCTCTCTCTCCCCCTGTCGCCCTCTCTCTCTCGCCCTGGCGCCCTCTCTCTCTCTCTCGCCCTGTCGCCCTCTCTCTCTCTCGCCCTGTCGCCCTCTCTCTCTCTCTCGCCCTGTCGCCCTCTCTCTCTCTCTCTCTCTCTCCCTGTCGCCCTCTCTCTCTCTCCCTGTCGCCCTCTCTCTCTCTCGCCCTGTCGCCCTCTCTCTCTCGCCCTGTCGCCCTCTCTCTCTCTCTCGCCCTGTCGCCCTCTCTCTCTCTCTCGCCCTGTCGCCCTCTCTCTCTCTCTCTCGCCCTGTCTCTCTTTCTCGCCCTGTCGCCCTCTCTCTCTCTCGCCCTGTCGCCCTCTCTCTCTCTCTTGCCCTCTCTCTCTCCCCCTGTCGCCCTCTCTCTCTCGCCCTGTCGCCCTCTCTCTCTCTCGCCCTGTCGCCATCTCTCTCTCGCCCTGTCGCCCTCTCTCTCTCTCTCTCTCTCTCTCTCTCTCGCCCTGTCGCCCTCTCTCTCTCTGTCTCTCTCTCTCGCCCAGTCGCCCTCTCTCTCTCTCGCCCTGTTGCCCTCTCTCTCTCTCTCGCCCTGTCGCCCTCTCTCTCTCTCGTTCTCTCTCTTGCCCTGTCGCCCTCTCTCTCTATCTCTCGCCCTCTCTCTCTCTCGCCCTGTCACCCTCTCTCTCTCGCCCTCTCTCTTTCTCGCCCTGTCGCCCTCTCTCTCTCTCGCCCTGGCGCCCCCTCTCTCTCTCTCGCCATGGTGCCCTCTCTCTCTCTCGCCCTGGCGCCCTCTCTCTATCTCGCCCTGGCACCCTCTCTCTCGCCCTGGTGCCCTCTCTCTCGCCCTGTCGCCCTCTCTCTCTCTCTCTCGCCCTGTCGCTCTCTCTCTATCTCGCCCTGTCGCCCTCTCTCTCTCTCTCTCTCGCCCTGTCGCCCTCTCTCTCTCTCTCGCCCTGTCGCTCTCTCTCTATCTCGCCCTGTCGCCCTCTCTCTCTCTCTCTCTCGCCCTGTCGCACTCTCTCTCTCTCTCTCTTGCCCTGTCACCCTCTCTCTCTCTCTCGCCCTGTTGCCCTCTCTCTCTCTCTCTCTCGCCCTGTCGCCCTGTCGCCCTCTCTCTCTCTCTCTCTCTCGCCCTGTTGCCCTCTCTCTCTCTCTCTCTCTCGCCCTGTTGCCCTCTCTCTCTCTCGCCCTGTTGCCCTCTCTCTCTCTCGCCCTGTCGCCCTCTCTCTCGCCCTGTCACCCTCTCTATCTCTCACCCTCTCTCTCTCTCGCCCTGTCGCCCTCTCTCTCTCTCTCTCTCTCTCTCGCCCTCTCTCTCTCGCCCTGTCACCCTCTCTCTCGCCCTCTCTCTTTCTCGCCCTGTCGCCCTCTGTCTCTCTCTCTCTCGCCCTTTCGCCCTCTCTCTCTCTCTCTTGCCCTCTCTCTCTCTCGCCCTGTCGCCCTCTCCCTCTCTTGCCCTCTCTCTCGCCCTGTTGCCCTCTCTCTCTCTCTCTCTCTCTCGCCCTGTTGCCCTCTCTCTCTCTCTCGCCCTGTCGCCCTCTCTCTCTCTCTCGCCCTGTCGCCCTCTCTCTCTCTCTCGCCCTGTCGCCCTCTCTCTCTCTCTCGCCCTGTCGCCCTCTCTCTCGCCCTGTCGCCCTCTCTCTCGCCCTGTCGCCCTCTCTCTCTCTGTCTCTCGCCCTGTCGCCCTCTCTCTCTCTCGCCCTGTCGCCCTCTCTCTCGCCCTGTCGCCCTCTCTCTCTCTCTCTCTCTCTCGCCCTGTCGCCCTCTCTCTCTCGCCCTGTCGCCCTCTCTCTCGCTCTGTCGCCCTCTCTCTCTCTCTCTCGCCCTCTCTCTCTCTCTCTCTCGCCCTGTCGCACTCTCTCTCTCTCTCTCGCCCTGTCGCCCTCTCTCTCGCCCTGTCGCCCTCTCTCTCGCCCTCTCTCTCTCTCTTGCCCTGTCGCCCTCTCTCTCTCTCGCCCTGTCGCCCTCTCTCTCGCCCTGTCGCCCTCTCTATCTCTCACCCTCTCTCTCTCTCTCGCCCTGTCGCCCTCTCTCTCTCTCTCTCTCTCTCTCTCTCGCCCTCTCTCTCTCGCCCTGTCACCCTCTCTCTCTCTCGCCCTCTCTCTTTCTCGCCCTGTCGCCCTCTGTCTCTCTCTCTCTCTCGCCCTTTCGCCCTCTCTCTCTCTCTCTTGCCCTCTCTCTCTCTCGCCCTGTCGCCCTCTCCCTCTCTTGCCCTCTCTCTCGCCCTGTTGCCCTCTCTCTCTCGCCCTGTTGCCCTCTCTCTCTCTCTCGCCCTGTCGCCCTCTCTCTCTCTCTCGCCCTGTCGCCCTCTCTCTCTCTCTCTCTCTCGCCCTGTCGCCCTCTCTCTCGCCCTGTCGCCCTCTCTCTCGCCCTGTCGCCCTCTCTCTCTCTCGCCCTGTCGCCCTCTCTCTCTCTCGCCCTGTCGCCCTCTCTCTCTCTCGCCCTGTCGCCCTCTCTCTCGCCCTGTCGCCCTCTCTCTCTCTGTCGCCCTCTCTCTCTCCCCCTGTCGCCCTCTCTCTCTCGCCCTGGCGCCCTCTCTCTCTCTCTCGCCCTGTCGCCCTCTCTCTCTCTCGCCCTGTCGCCCTCTCTCTCTCTCTCGCCCTGTCGCCCTCTCTCTCTCTCTCTCTCTCTCTCTCTCTCTCCCTGTCGCCCTCTCTCTCTCTCCCTGTCGCCCTCTCTCTCTCTCGCCCTGTCGCCCTCTCTCTCTCGCCCTGTCGCCCTCTCTCTCTCTCTCGCCCTGTCGCCCTCTCTCTCTCTCTCGCCCTGTCGCCCTCTCTCTCTCTCGCCCTGTCTCTCTTTCTCGCCCTGTCGCCCTCTCTCTCTCTCGCCCTGTCGCCCTCTCTCTCTCTCTTGCCCTCTCTCTCTCCCCCTGTCGCCCTCTCTCTCTCGCCCTGTCGCCCTCTCTCTCTCTCGCCCTGTCGCCATCTCTCTCTCGCCCTGTCGCCCTCTCTCTCTCTCTCTCTCTCTCTCTCTCTCTCTCTCTCTCGCCCTGTCGCCCTCTCTCTCTCTGTCTCTCTCTCTCGCCCAGTCGCCCTCTCTCTCTCTCGCCCTGTTGCCCTCTCTCTCTCTCTCGCCCTGTCGCCCTCTCTCTCTCTCGTTCTCTCTCTTGCCCTGTCGCCCTCTCTCTCTATCTCTCGCCCTCTCTCTCTCTCTCTCGCCCTGTCACCCTCTCTCTCTCGCCCTCTCTCTTTCTCGCCCTGTCGCCCTCTCTCTCTCTCGCCCTGGCGCCCCCTCTCTCTCTCTCGCCATGGTGCCCTCTCTCTCTCTCGCCCTGGCGCCCTCTCTCTATCTCGCCCTGGCACCCTCTCTCTCGCCCTGGTGCCCTCTCTCTCGCCCTGTCGCCCTCTCTCTCTCTCTCTCGCCCTGTCGCTCTCTCTCTATCTCGCCCTGTCGCCCTCTCTCTCTCTCTCTCTCTCGCCCTGTCGCCCTCTCTCTCTCTCTCGCCCTGTCGCTCTCTCTCTATCTCGCCCTGTCGCCCTCTCTCTCTCTCTCTCTCGCCCTGTCGCCCTCTCTCTCTCTCTCTCTTGCCCTGTCACCCTCTCTCTCTCTCTCGCCCTGTCGCCCTCTCTCTCTCTCTCTCTCGCCCTGTCGCCCTGTCGCCCTCTCTCTCTCTCTCTCTCTCGCCCTGTTGCCCTCTCTCTCTCTCTCTCTCTCGCCCTGTTGCCCTCTCTCTCTCTCGCCCTGTTGCCCTCTCTCTCTCTCGCCCTGTCGCCCTCTCTCTCGCCCTGTCACCCTCTCTATCTCTCACCCTCTCTCTCTCTCGCCCTGTCGCCCTCTCTCTCTCTCTCTCTCTCTCTCGCCCTCTCTCTCTCGCCCTGTCACCCTCTCTCTCGCCCTCTCTCTTTCTCGCCCTGTCGCCCTCTGTCTCTCTCTCTCTCGCCCTTTCGCCCTCTCTCTCTCTCTCTTGCCCTCTCTCTCTCTCGCCCTGTCGCCCTCTCCCTCTCTTGCCCTCTCTCTCGCCCTGTTGCCCTCTCTCTCTCTCTCTCTCTCTCGCCCTGTTGCCCTCTCTCTCTCTCTCGCCCTGTCGCCCTCTCTCTCTCTCTCGCCCTGTCGCCCTCTCTCTCTCTCTCGCCCTGTCGCCCTCTCTCTCTCTCTCGCCCTGTCGCCCTCTCTCTCGCCCTGTCGCCCTCTCTCTCGCCCTGTCGCCCTCTCTCTCTCTGTCTCTTGCCCTGTCGCCCTCTCTCTCTCTCGCCCTGTCGCCCTCTCTCTCGCCCTGTCGCCCTCTCTCTCTCTCTCTCTCTCTCGCCCTGTCGCCCTCTCTCTCTCGCCCTGTCGCCCTCTCTCTCGCTCTGTCGCCCTCTCTCTCTCTCTCTCGCCCTCTCTCTCTCTCTCTCTCGCCCTGTCGCACTCTCTCTCTCTCTCTCGCCCTGTCGCCCTCTCTCTCGCCCTGTCGCCCTCTCTCTCGCCCTCTCTCTCTCTCTTGCCCTGTCGCCCTCTCTCTCTCTCGCCCTGTCGCCCTCTCTCTCGCCCTGTCGCCCTCTCTCTCTCTCGCCCTGTCGCCCTATCTCTCTCTGTCGCCCTCTCTCTCTCCCCCTGTCGCCCTCTCTCTCTCGCCCTGGCGCCCTCTCTCTCTCTCGCCCTGTCGCCCTCTCTCTCTCTCTCTCTCTCGCCCTGTCGCCCTCTCTCTCTCTCTCTCTCTCTCTCTCGCCCTAACGCCCTCTCTCTCTCTCTCTCTCTCTCTCTCTCTCCCTGTCGCCCTCTCTCTCTCTCTCTCTCTCGCCCTGTTGCCCTCTCTCTCTCTCGCCCTGTCGCCCTCTCTCTCTCGCCCTGTCGCCCTCTCTCTCTCTCTCGCCCTGTCGCCCTCTCTCTCTCTCTCGCCCTGTCGCCCTCTCTCTCTCTCTCGCCCTGTCGCTCTCTCTCGCCCTGTCGCCCTCTCTCTCTCTCTTGCCCTGTCGCCCTCTCTCTCTCTCTCGCCCTGTCGCCCTCTCTCTCTCTGTCTCTCTTTCTCGCCCTGTCGCCCTCTCTCTCTCGCCCTGTCGCCCTCTCTCTCTCTCTTGCCCTCTCTCTCTCCCCTTGTCGCCCTCTCTCTCTCGCCCTGTCGCCCTCTCTCTCTCGCCCTTTCGCCATCTCTCTCTCGCCCTGTCGCCCTCTCTCTCTCTCTCTCTCTCTCTTTCTCGCCCTGTCGCCCTCTCTCTCTCTGTCTCTCTCTCTCGCCCAGTCGCCCTCTCTCTCTCTCGCCCTGTTGCCCTCTCTCTCTCTCTCTCTCTCGCCCTGTCGCCCTCTCTCTCTCTCGTTCTCTCTCTTGCCCTGTCGCCCTCTCTCTCTATCTCTCGCCCTCTCTCTCTCGCCCTGTCACCCTCTCTCTCTCGCCCTCTCTCTTTCTCGCCCTGTCGCCCTCTCTCTCTCTCGCCTGGCGCCCCCTCTCTCTCTCTCGCCCTGGTGCCCTCTCTCTCTCTCACCCTGGCGCCCTCTCTCTCTCTCGCCCTGGCGCCCTCTCTCTCGCCCTGGTGCCCTCTCTCTCGCCCTGTCGCCCTCTCTCTCTCTCTCTCGCCATGTCGCCCTCTCACTCTCTCTCTCGCCCTGTCGCTCTCTCTCTCTCTCGCCCTGTCGCCCTCTCTCTCTCTCTCGCCCTGTCGCCCTCTCTCTCTCTCTCTCGCCCTGTTGCCCTCTCTCTCTCTCTCGCCCTGTTGCCCTCTCTCTCTCTCGCCCTGTTGCCCTCTCTCTCTCTCGCCCTGTCGCCCTCTCTCACTCTCTCTCGCCCTGTCGCCCTCTCTATCTCTCACCCTCTCTCTCTCTCGCCCTGTCGCCCTCTCTCTCTCTCTCTCTCGCCCTCTCTCTCTCTCGCCCTGTCACCCTCTCTCTCGCCCTCTCTCTTTCTCGCCCTGTCGCCCTCTGTCTCTCTCTCGCCCTTTCGCCCTCTCTCTCTCTCTCTTGCCCTCTCTCTCTCTCGCCCTGTCGCCCTCTCCCTCTCTTGCCCTCTCTCTCGCCCTGTTGCCCTCTCTCTCTCTCTCTCTCGCCCTGTTGCCCTCTCTCTCTCTCTCGCCCTGTCGCCCTCTCTCTCTCTTTCGCCCTGTCGCCCTCTCTCTCTCTCTCGCCCTGTCGCCCTCTCTCTCTCTCTCTCTCGCCCTGTCGCCCTCTCTCTCTCTCGCCCTGTCGCCCTCTCCCTCTCTTGCCCTCTCTCTCGCCCTGTTGCCCTCTCTCTCTCTCTCTCTCGCCCTGTTGCCCTCTCTCTCTCTCTCGCCCTGTCGCCCTCTCTCTCTCTTTCGCCCTGTCGCCCTCTCTCTCTCTCTCGCCCTGTCGCCCTCTCTCTCTCTCTCTCTCGCCCTGTCGCCCTCTCTCTCTCTCGCCCTGTCGCCCTCTCTCTCTCTCGCCCTGTCGCCCTCTTTCTCTCTGTCTCTCGCCCTGTCGCCCTCTCTCTCTCTCGCCCTGTCGCCCTCTCTCTCGCCCTGTCGCCCTCTCTCTCTCTCTCTCTCTCTCTCGCCCTGTCGCCCTCTCTCTCTTGCCCTGTCGCCCTCTCTCTCGCTCTGTCGCCCTCTCTCTCTCTCTCTCGCCCTCTCTCTCTCTCTCTCGCCCTGTCGCCCTCTCTCGCCCTTTCGCCCTCTCTCTCTCTCTCGCCCTGTTACCCTCTCTCTCTCTCTCTCTCGCCCTATCACCCTCTCTCTCTCTCTCTCGCCCTGTCGCCCTCTCTCTCTCTCTCTCTCTCTCTCACTCACACTGGCGCCCTCTCTCTCTCTCTCGCCCTGGCGCCCTCTCTCTCTCGCCCTGTCGCCCTCTCTCTCTCTGACTCTCTCTCTCTCTCTCGCCCTGGCGCCCTCACCCTCTCTCTCTCTCTCGCCCTGTCGCCCTCTCTCTCTCTCGCCCTGTCGCCCTCTCTCTCGCCCTGTCTCCCTCTCTCTCTCTCTCTCGCCCTGTCGCCCTCTCTCTCTCTCGCCCTGTCGCCCTCTCTCTCTCTCGCCCTGTCGCCCTCTCTCTCTCTCTCGCCCTGTCGCCCTCTCTCTCGCCCTGTCGCCCTCTCTCTCTCTCGCCCTGTCGCCCTCTCTCTCTCGCCCTGTCGCCCTCTCTCTCTCGCCCTGTCGCCCTCTCTCTCTCGCCCTGTCGCCCTCTCTCTGTCTCTCTCTCTCTCGCCCTGTCGCCCTCTCTCTCTCTGTCTCTCTCTCTCTCTCTCTCTCTCTCGCCCTGGCGCCCTCACCCTCTCTAACTCTCTCGCCCCGGCACCCGCTCTCTCTCTCTCTCTCGCCCTGTCGCCCTCTCTCTCTCTGTCTCTCTCTCTCGCCCATTCGCCCTCTCTCTCTCTCGCCCTGTTGCCCTCTCTCTCTCTCTCTCTCTCGCCTTGTCGCCCTCTCTCTCTCTCTTTCTCTCTCTTGCCCTGTCGCCCTCTCTCTCTATCTCTCGCCCTCTCTCTCTCTCTCGCCCTGTCACCCTCTCTCTCTCGCCCTCTCTCTTTCTCACCCTGTCGCCCTCTCTCTCTCTCGCCCTGGCGCCCCCTCTCTCTCTCTCGCCCTGGTGCCCTCTCTCTCTCTCGCCCTGGCGCCCTCTCTCTATCTCGCCCTGGCGCCCTCTCTCTCGCCCTGTCGCCCTCTCTCTCTCTCACCATGTCGCCCTCACACTCTCTCTCTCACCATGTCGCCCTCTCACTCTCTCTCTCGGCCTGTCGCTCTCTCTCTCTCTCGCCCTGTCGCCCTCTCTCTCTCTCTCGCCCTGTCGCCCTCTCTCTCTTGCCCTGTCACCCTCTCTCTCTCTCTCGCCCTGTCGCCCTCTCTCTCTCTCTCTCTCTCTCTCGCCCTGTCGCCCTCTCTCTCACTCTCTCTCGCCCTGTTGCCCTCTCTCTCTCTCTCTCTCTCGCCCTGTTGACCTCTCTCTCTCTCGCCCTGTTGCCCTCTCTCTCTCTCGCCCTGTCGCCCTCTCTCTCTCTTTCGCCCTGTCGCCCTCTCTATCTCTCACCCTCTCTTTCTCTCTCGCCCTGTCGCCCTCTCTCTCTCTCTCTCTCTCTCTCGCCCTCTCTCTCTCTCGCCCTGTCACCCTCTCTCTCTCTCGCCCTCTCTCTTTCTCGCCCTGTCGCCCTCTGTCTCTCTCTCTCTCGCCCTTTCGCCCTCTCTCTCTCTCTCTTGCCCTCTCTCTCTCTCGCCCTGTCGCCCTCTCCCTCTCTTGCCCTCTCTCTCACCCTGTTGCCCTCTCTCTCTCTCTCTCTCTCTCTCGCCCTGTTGCCCTCTCTCTCTCTCTCGCCCTGTCGCCCTCTCTCTCTCTCTCGCCCTGTCGCCCTCTCTCTCTCTCTCGCCCTGTCGCCCTCTCTCTCTCTCGCCCTGTCGCCCTCTCTCTCTCTTGCCCTGTCGCCCTCTCTCTCTCTCGCCCTGTCGCCCTCTCTCTCGCCCTGTCGCCCTCTCTCTCTCTCTCTCTCTCTCTCTCGCCCTGTCACCCTCTCTCTCTCGCCCTGTCGCCCTCTCTCTCTCGCCCTGTCGCCCTCTCTCTCTCGCCCTGTCGCCCTCTCTCTGTCTCTCTCTCTCTCGCCCTGTCGCCCTCTCTCTCTCTGTCTCTCTTTCTCTCTCTCTCTCTTTCGCCCTGGCGCCCTCACCCTCTCTCTCTCTCTCTCTCGCCCTGTCGCCCTCTCTCTCTCTGTCTCTCTCTCTCGCCCAGTCGCCCTCTCTCTCTCTCGCCCTGTTGCCCTCTCTCTCTCTCTCTCGCCCTGTCGCCCTCTCTCGCCCTGTCGCCCTCTCTCTGTCTCTCTCTCTCTCGCCCTGTCGCCCTCTCTCTCTCTCTCTCGCCCTCTCTCTCTCTCGCCCTGTCACCCTCTCTCTCGCCCTCTCTCTTTCTCGCCCTGTCGCCCTCTGTCTCTCTCTCGCCCTTTCGCCCTCTCTCTCTCTCTCTTTCCCTCTCTCTCTCTCGCCCTGTCGCCCTCTCCCTCTCTTGCCCTCTCTCTCGCCCTGTTGCCCTCTCTCTCTCTCTCTCTCGCCCTGTTGCCCTCTCTCTCTCTCTCGCCCTGTCGCCCTCTCTCTCTCTTTCGCCCTGTCGCCCTCTCTCTCTCTCTCGCCCTGTCGCCCTCTCTCTCTCTCTCTCGCCCTGTCGCTCTCTCTCTCTCTCGCCCTGTCGCCCTCTCCCTCTCTTGCCCTCTCTCTCGCCCTGTTGCCCTCTCTCTCTCTCTCTCTCGCCCTGTTGCCCTCTCTCTCTCTCTCGCCCTGTCGCCCTCTCTCTCTCTTTCGCCCTGTCGCCCTCTCTCTCTCTCTCGCCCTGTCGCCCTCTCTCTCTCTCTCTCTCGCCCTGTCGCCCTCTCTTTCTCTCGCCCTGTCGCCCTCTCTCTCTCTCGCCCTGTCGCCCTCTTTCTCTCTGTCTCTCGCCCTGTCGCCCTCTCTCTCTCTCGCCCTGTCGCCCTCTCTCTCGCCCTGTCGCCCTCTCTCTCTCTCTCTCTCTCTCTCGCCCTGTCGCCCTCTCTCTCTCGCCCTGTCGCCCTCTCTCTCGCTCTGTCGCCCTCTCTCTCTCTCTCTCGCCCTCTCTCTCTCTCTCTCGCCCTGTCGCCCTCTCTCGCCCTTTCGCCCTCTCTCTCTCTCTCGCCCTGTTACCCTCTCTCTCTCTCTCTCTCGCCCTATCACCCTCTCTCTCTCTCTCTCGCCCTGTCGCCCTCTCTCTCTCTCTCTCTCTCTCTCTCTCACTCACACTGGCGCCCTCTCTCTCTCTCTCGCCCTGGCGCCCTCTCTCTCTCGCCCTGTCGCCCTCTCTCTCTCTGACTCTCTCTCTCTCTCTCGCCCTGGCGCCCTCACCCTCTCTCTCTCTCTCGCCCTGTCGCCCTCTCTCTCTCTCGCCCTGTCGCCCTCTCTCTCGCCCTGTCTCCCTCTCTCTCTCTCTCTCGCCCTGTCGCCCTCTCTCTCTCTCGCCCTGTCGCCCTCTCTCTCTCTCGCCCTGTCGCCCTCTCTCTCTCTCTCGCCCTGTCGCCCTCTCTCTCGCCCTGTCGCCCTCTCTCTCTCTCGCCCTGTCGCCCTCTCTCTCTCGCCCTGTCGCCCTCTCTCTCTCGCCCTGTCGCCCTCTCTCTCTCGCCCTGTCGCCCTCTCTCTGTCTCTCTCTCTCTCGCCCTGTCGCCCTCTCTCTCTCTGTCTCTCTCTCTCTCTCTCTCTCTCTCGCCCTGGCGCCCTCACCCTCTCTAACTCTCTCGCCCCGGCACCCGCTCTCTCTCTCGCCCTGTCGCCCTCTCTCTCTCTGTCTCTCTCTCTCGCCCATTCGCCCTCTCTCTCTCTCGCCCTGTTGCCCTCTCTCTCTCTCTCTCTCTCGCCTTGTCGCCCTCTCTCTCTCTCTTTCTCTCTCTTGCCCTGTCGCCCTCTCTCTCTATCTCTCGCCCTCTCTCTCTCTCTCGCCCTGTCACCCTCTCTCTCTCGCCCTCTCTCTTTCTCACCCTGTCGCCCTCTCTCTCTCTCGCCCTGGCGCCCCCTCTCTCTCTCTCGCCCTGGTGCCCTCTCTCTCTCTCGCCCTGGCGCCCTCTCTCTATCTCGCCCTGGCGCCCTCTCTCTCGCCCTGGTGCCCTCTCTCTCGCCCTGTCGCCCTCTCTCTCTCTCACCATGTCGCCCTCTCACTCTCTCTCTCGGCCTGTCGCTCTCTCTCTCTCTCGCCCTGTCGCCCTCTCTCTCTCTCTCGCCCTGTCGCCCTCTCTCTCTTGCCCTGTCACCCTCTCTCTCTCTCTCGCCCTGTCGCCCTCTCTCTCTCTCTCTCTCTCTCTCGCCCTGTCGCCCTCTCTCTCACTCTCTCTCGCCCTGTTGCCCTCTCTCTCTCTCTCTCTCTCTCTCGCCCTGTTGACCTCTCTCTCTCTCGCCCTGTTGCCCTCTCTCTCTCTCGCCCTGTCGCCCTCTCTCTCTCTTTCGCCCTGTCGCCCTCTCTATCTCTCACCCTCTCTCTCTCTCTCGCCCTGTCGCCCTGTCGCCCTCTCTCTCTCTCTCTCTCTCTCTCTCGCCCTCTCTCTCTCTCGCCCTGTCACCCTCTCTCTCTCTCGCCCTCTCTCTTTCTCGCCCTGTCGCCCTCTGTCTCTCTCTCTCTCGCCCTTTCGCCCTCTCTCTCTCTCTCTTGCCCTCTCTCTCTCTCGCCCTGTCGCCCTCTCCCTCTCTTGCCCTCTCTCTCACCCTGTTGCCCTCTCTCTCTCTCTCTCTCTCTCTCGCCCTTTTGCCCTCTCTCTCTCTCTCGCCCTGTCGCCCTCTCTCTCTCTCTCGCCCTGTCGCCCTCTCTCTCTCTCTCGCCCTGTCGCCCTCTCTCTCTCTCGCCCTGTCGCCCTCTCTCTCTCTTGCCCTGTCGCCCTCTCTCTCTCTCGCCCTGTCGCCCTCTCTCTCGCCCTGTCGCCCTCTCTCTCTCTCTCTCTCTCTCGCCCTGTCACCCTCTCTCTCTCGCCCTGTCGCCCTCTCTCTCTCGCCCTGTCGCCCTCTCTCTCTCGCCCTGTCGCCCTCTCTCTGTCTCTCTCTCTCTCGCCCTGTCGCCCTCTCTCTCTCTGTCTCTCTTTCTCTCTCTCTCTCTTTCGCCCTGGCGCCCTCACCCTCTCTCTCTCTCTCTCTCGCCCTGTCGCCCTCTCTCTCTCTGTCTCTCTCTCTCGCCCAGTCGCCCCTCTCTCTCTCTCGCCCTGTTGCCCTCTCTCTCTCTCTCTCGCCCTGTCGCCCTCTCTCTCTCGCCCTGTCGCCCTCTCTCTGTCTCTCTCTCTCTCGCCCTGTCTCTCTCTGTCTCTCTCTCTCGCCCTGGCGCCCTCACCCTCTCTCTCTCTCTCGCCCTGGCGCCCTCTCTCTCTTGCCCTGTCGCCCTCTCTCTCGCCCTGTCTCCCTCTCTCTCTCGCCCTGTCGCCCTCTCTCTCTCTCGCCCTGTCGCCCTCTCTCTCTCGCCCTGTCGCCCTCTCTCTCTCTCTCGCCCTGTCGCCCTCTCTCTCGCCCTGTCGCCCTCTCTCTCTCTCTCTCTCTCTCTCTCTCTCTCTCTCGCCCTGTCGCCCTCTCTCTCTCTCGCCCTGTCGCCCTCTCTCTCTCGCCCTGTCGCCCTCTCTTTCTCGCCCTGTCGCCCTCTCTCTCTCGCCCTGTCGCCCTCTCTCTGTCTCTCTCTCTCTCGCCCTGTCGCCCTCTCTCTCTCTGTCTCTCTCTCTCTCACCCTGGCGCCCTCACCCTCTCTCTCGCCCTGGCGCCCGCTCTCTCTCTCTCTCGCCCTGGCGCCCTCTCTCTCTCTCTCTCTTGCCCTGGCGCCCTCTCTCTCTCTTGCCCTGGCGCCCTCTCTCTCGCCCTGGCGCCCTCTCTCTCGCCCTGGAGCCCCCTCTCTCTCTCTCTCTCTCGCCCTCTCTCTCTCGCCCTGGTGCCCTCTCTCTCTCTCGCCCTGGCGCCCTCTCTCTATCTCGCCCTGGCGCCCTCTCTCACCCTGGTGCCCTCTCTCTCTCACCCTGTCGCCCTCTCTCTCTCGCCCTGTCGCCCTATCTCTCTCTCTCGCCCTGTCGCCCTCTCTCTCTCTCTCTCTCTCTCTCGCCCTGGCGCCCTCTCTCTCTCTCTCTCTCTCGCCCTGGCGCCCTCTCTCTCTCTCGCCCTGGTGCCCTCTCTCTCTCTCTCTCTCTCTCGCCCTCTCTCTCTCTCTCTCTCTCTCGCCCTGGTGCCCTCTCTCTCTCTCGCACTGGCGCCCTCTCTCTATCTCGCCCTGTCGCCCTCTCTCTCTCTCTCTGTCGCCCTGTCGCCCTCTCTCTCTCTCTCTCTCTCTCTCTCTCTCTTGCCCTGTCGCCCTCTCTCTCTCTCGCCCTGTCACCCTCTCTCTCTCTCTCTCGCCCTGTCGCCCTCTCTCTCTCGCCCTGTCGCCCTCTCTCTCTCTCGCCCTGTCGCCCTCTCTCTCTCGCCCTGTCGCCCTCTCTCTCTCTCTCGCCCTGTCGCCCTCTCTCTCGCCCTGTCGCCCTCTCTCTCTCTCTCTCTCTCTCTCTCTCTCTCTCTCGCCCTGTCGCCCTCTCTCTCTCTCGCCCTGTCGCCCTCTCTCTCTCGCCCTGTCGCCCTCTCTTTCTCGCCCTGTCGCCCTCTCTCTCTCGCCCTGTCGCCCTCTCTCTGTCTCTCTCTCTCTCGCCCTGTCGCCCTCTCTCTCTCTGTCTCTCTCTCTCTCACCCTGGCGCCCTCACCCTCTCTCTCGCCCTGGCGCCCGCTCTCTCTCTCTCTCGCCCTGGCGCCCTCTCTCTCTCTCTCTCTTGCCCTGGCGCCCTCTCTCTCTCTTGCCCTGGCGCCCTCTCTCTCGCCCTGGCGCCCTCTCTCTCGCCCTGGAGCCCCCTCTCTCTCTCTCTCTCTCGCCCTCTCTCTCTCGCCCTGGTGCCCTCTCTCTCTCTCGCCCTGGCGCCCTCTCTCTATCTCGCCCTGGCGCCCTCTCTCACCCTGGTGCCCTCTCTCTCTCACCCTGTCGCCCTCTCTCTCTCGCCCTGTCGCCCTATCTCTCTCTCTCGCCCTGTCGCCCTCTCTCTCTCTCTCTCTCTCTCTCGCCCTGGCGCCCTCTCTCTCTCTCTCTCTCTCGCCCTGGCGCCCTCTCTCTCTCTCGCCCTGGTGCCCTCTCTCTCTCTCTCTCTCTCTCGCCCTCTCTCTCTCTCTCTCTCTCTCGCCCTGTCGCCCTCTCTCTCTCTCTCTCTCTCTCTCTCTCTCTCGCCCTGTTGCCCTCTCTCTCTCTCTCTGTCGCCCTGTCGCCCTCTCTCTCTCTCTCTCTCTCTCTCTCTCTCTTGCCCTGTCGCCCTCTCTCTCTCTCGCCCTGTCACCCTCTCTCTCTCTCTCTCGCCCTGTCGCCCTCTCTCTCTCGCCCTGTCGCCCTCTCTCTCTCTCGCCCTGTCGCCCTCTCTCTCTCTCGCCCTGTTGCCCTCTCTCTCTCTGTCTCTCTCTCTCGCCCTGTCTCCCTCTCTCTCTCGCACTGTCGCCCTCTCTCTCTGTCGCCCTCTCTCTCTCTCGCCCTGTTGCCCTCTCTCTCTCTGTCTCTCTCTCTCGCCCTGTCGCCCTCTCTCTCTCGCCCTGTCGCCCTCTCTCTCTCTCTCGCCCTGCCACCCTCTCTCTCTCTGTCTCTCTTTCTCGCCCTGTCGCCCTCTCTCTCTCTCGCCCTGTCACCCTCTCTCTCTCTCTCGCCCTCTCTCTCTCCCCCTGTCGCCCTCTCTCTCTCGCCCTAGCGCCCTCTCTCTCTCTTTCGCCCTGGTGCCCTCTCTCTCTCTCTCGCCCTGTCGCCCTCTCTCTCTCTCTCTCTCTCTCTCGCCCTGTCGCCCTCTCTCTCTCGCCCTGTCGCCCTCTCTCTCTCTCTCTCTCTCTCTCTCTCGCCCTCTCTCTCTCTCTCTCTCCCGCCCTGTCGCCCTCTCTCTCTCACCCTGTCGCCCCCTCTCTCTCTCTCGCCCTGTCGCCCTCTCACTCTCTCTCTCGGCCTGTCGCTCTCTCTCTCTCTCGCCCTGTCGCCCTCTCTCTCTCTCTCGCCCTGTCGCCCTCTCTCTCTTGCCCTGTCACCCTCTCTCTCTCTCTCGCCCTGTCGCCCTCTCTCTCTCTCTCTCTCTCTCTCGCCCTGTCGCCCTCTCTCTCACTCTCTCTCGCCCTGTTGCCCTCTCTCTCTCTCTCTCTCTCTCTCGCCCTGTTGACCTCTCTCTCTCTCGCCCTGTTGCCCTCTCTCTCTCTCGCCCTGTCGCCCTCTCTCTCTCGCCCTGTCGCCCTCTCTATCTCTCACCCTCTCTCTCTCTCTCGCCCTGTCGCCCTGTCGCCCTCTCTCTCTCTCTCTCTCTCTCTCGCCCTCTCTCTCTCTCGCCCTGTCACCCTCTCTCTCTCTCGCCCTCTCTCTTTCTCGCCCTGTCGCCCTCTGTCTCTCTCTCTCTCGCCCTTTCGCCCTCTCTCTCTCTCTCTTGCCCTCTCTCTCTCTCGCCCTGTCGCCCTCTCCCTCTCTTGCCCTCTCTCTCACCCTGTTGCCCTCTCTCTCTCTCTCGCCCTGTTGCCCTCTCTCTCTCTCTCGCCCTGTCGCCCTCTCTCTCTCTCTCGCCCTGTCGCCCTCTCTCTCTCTCTCGCCCTGTCGCCCTCTCTCTCTCTCGCCCTGTCGCCCTCTCTCTCTCTTGCCCTGTCGCCCTCTCTCTCTCTCGCCCTGTCGCCCTCTCTCTCGCCCTGTCGCCCTCTCTCTCTCTCTCTCTCTCTCTCTCGCCCTGTCACCCTCTCTCTCTCGCCCTGTCGCCCTCTCTCTCTCGCCCTGTCGCCCTCTCTCTCTCGCCCTGTCGCCCTCTCTCTGTCTCTCTCTCTCTCGCCCTGTCGCCCTCTCTCTCTCTGTCTCTCTTTCTCTCTCTCTCTCTTTCGCCCTGGCGCCCTCACCCTCTCTCTCTCTCTCTCTCGCCCTGTCGCCCTCTCTCTCTCTGTCTCTCTCTCTCGCCCAGTCGCCCTCTCTCTCTCTCGCCCTGTTGCCCTCTCTCTCTCTCTCTCGCCCTGTCGCCCTCTCTCTCTCGCCCTGTCGCCCTCTCTCTGTCTCTCTCTCTCTCGCCCTGTCTCTCTCTGTCTCTCTCTCTCGCCCTGGCGCCCTCACCCTCTCTCTCTCTCTCGCCCTGGCGCCCCTCTCTCTCTTGCCCTGTCGCCCTCTCTCTCGCCCTGTCTCCCTCTCTCTCTCGCCCTGTCGCCCTCTCTCTCTCTCGCCCTGTCGCCCTCTCTCTCTCGCCCTGTCGCCCTCTCTCTCTCTCTCGCCCTGTCGCCCTCTCTCTCGCCCTGTCGCCCTCTCTCTCTCTCTCTCTCTCTCTCTCTCTCTCTCGCCCTGTCGCCCTCTCTCTCTCTCGCCCTGTCGCCCTCTCTCTCTCGCCCTGTCGCCCTCTCTTTCTCGCCCTGTCGCCCTCTCTCTCTCGCCCTGTCGCCCTCTCTCTGTCTCTCTCTCTCTCGCCCTGTCGCCCTCTCTCTCTCTGTCTCTCTCTCTCTCACCCTGGCGCCCTCACCCTCTCTCTCGCCCTGGCGCCCGCTCTCTCTCTCTCTCGCCCTGGCGCCCTCTCTCTCTCTCTCTCTTGCCCTGGCGCCCTCTCTCTCTCTTGCCCTGGCGCCCTCTCTCTCGCCCTGGCGCCCTCTCTCTCGCCCTGGAGCCCCCTCTCTCTCTCTCTCTCTCGCCCTCTCTCTCTCGCCCTGGTGCCCTCTCTCTCTCTCGCCCTGGCGCCCTCTCTCTATCTCGCCCTGGCGCCCTCTCTCACCCTGGTGCCCTCTCTCTCTCACCCTGTCGCCCTCTCTCTCTCGCCCTGTCGCCCTATCTCTCTCTCTCGCCCTGTCGCCCTCTCTCTCTCTCTCTCTCTCTCTCGCCCTGGCGCCCTCTCTCTCTCTCTCTCTCTCGCCCTGGCGCCCTCTCTCTCTCTCGCCCTGGTGCCCTCTCTCTCTCTCTCTCTCTCTCTCGCCCTCTCTCTCTCTCTCTCTCGCCCTGGTGCCCTCTCTCTCTCTCGCACTGGCGCCCTCTCTCTATCTCGCCCTGTCGCCCTCTCTCTCTCTCTCTGTCGCCCTGTCGCCCTCTCTCTCTCTCTCTCTCTTGCCCTGTCGCCCTCTCTCTCTCTCGCCCTGTCACCCTCTCTCTCTCTCTCTCGCCCTGTCGCCCTCTCTCTCTCGCCCTGTCGCCCTCTCTCTCTCGCCCTGTCGCCCTCTCTCTCTCTCGCCCTGTCGCCCTCTCTCTCTCTCGCCCTGTTGCCCTCTCTCTCTCTGTCTCTCTCTCTCGCCCTGTCGCCCTCTCTCTCTCGCACTGTCGCCCTCTCTCTCTGTCGCCCTCTCTCTCTCTCGCCCTGTTGCCCTCTCTCTCTCTGTCTCTCTCTCTCGCCCTGTCGCCCTCTCTCTCTCGCCCTGTCGCCCTCTCTCTCTCTCTCGCCCTGCCACCCTCTCTCTCTCTGTCTCTCTTTCTCGCCCTGTCGCCCTCTCTCTCTCTCGCCCTGTCACCCTCTCTCTCTCTCTCGCCCTCTCTCTCTCCCCCTGTCGCCCTCTCTCTCTCGCCCTAGCGCCCTCTCTCTCTCTTTCGCCCTGGTGCCCTCTCTCTCTCTCTCGCCCTGTCGCCCTCTCTCTCTCTCTCTCTCTCTCTCGCCCTGTCGCCCTCTCTCTCTCGCCCTGTCGCCCTCTCTCTCTCTCTCTCTCTCTCTCTCTCGCCCTCTCTCTCTCTCTCTCTCCCGCCCTGTCGCCCTCTCTCTCTCACCCTGTCGCCCCCTCTCTCTCTCTCGCCCTGTCGCCCTCTCTCTCTCTCTCGCCCTGTCGCCCTCTCTCTCTCTCGCCCTGTCGCTCTCTCTCTCTCTCGCCCTGTCGCCCTCTCTCTCTCTTGCCCTGTCGCCCTCTCTCTCTCTTTCGCCCTGTCGCCCTCTCTCTCTCTGTCTCTCTTTCTCGCCCTGTCGCCCTCTCTCTCTCTCGCCCTGTCGCCCTCTCTCTCTCTCTCGCCTGTCTCTCTCCCCCTGTCGCCCTCTCTCTCTCGCCCTGTCGCCCTCTCTCTCTCGCCCTGTCGCCCTCTCTCTCTCGCCCTCTCTCTCTCTCTCTCGCCCTGTCGCCCTCTCTCTCCCTGTCTCTCTCTCTCGCCCAGTCGCCCTCTCTCTCGCCCTGTTGCCCTCTCTCTCTCTCTCTCTCTCTCTCGCCCTGTCGCCCTCTCTCTCTCTCTCTCTCTCTCTCTCTCTTTCTCTCTCTTGCCCTGTCGCCCTCTCTCTCTATCTCTCGCCCTCTCTCTCTCTCTCGCCCTGTCATCCTCTCTCTCTCGCCCTCTCTCTTTCTCGCCCTGTCGCCCTCTCTCTCTCTCGCCCTGGCGCCCCCTCTCTCTCTCTCTCGCCCTGGTGCCCTCTCTCTCTCGCCCTGGCGCCCTCTCTCTATCTCGCCCTGGCGCCCTCTCTCTCGCCCTGGTGCCCTCTCTCTCGCCCTGTCGCCATCTCTCTCTCTCTCTCACCATGTCGCCCTCTCACTCTCTCTCCCGCCCTGTCGCTCTCTCTCTCTCTCGCCCTGTCGCCCTCTCTCTCTCGCCCTGTCGCCCTCTCTCTCTCTCTTGCCCTGTCACCCTCTCTCTCTCTCTCGCCCTGTCGCCCTCTCTATCTCTCTTGCCCCTGTCGCCCTCTCTCTCTCTCTCTCTCTCTCTCTCGCCCTGTCCGCCCCCTCTCTCTCTCTTTCTCTCTGCCCTGTTGCCCTCTCTCTCTCTCGCCCTGTTGCCCTCTCTCTGTCTCGCCCTGTCGCCCTCTCTATCTCTCACCCTCTCTCTCTCTCGTCCTGTCACCCTCTCTCTCTCTCGCCCTCTCTCTTTCTCGCCCTTTCGCCCTCTCTCTCTCTCTCTCTTGCCCTCTCTCTCTCTCGCCCTGTCGCCCTCTCCCTCTCTTGCCCTCTCTTCTCGCCCTTGTTCCCTCTCTCTTTCTCTCTCTCGCCCTGTTGCCCTCTCTCTCTCTCTCGCCCTGTCGCCCTCTCTCTCTCTCTCGCCCTGTCGCCCCTCTCTCTCTCTCGCCCTGTCGCCCCTCTCTCTCTCTCTCTCGCCCTGTCGCCCTCTCTCTCCTCTCTCTCGCCCCTGTCGCTCTCTCTCTCTCTCGTCCCTGTTGCCCTCTCTCTCTCTCTCTCTCGCCCTGTCGCCCTCTCTCTCTCGCCCTGTCGCCTCTCTCTCTCGCCCTGTCGCCCTCTCTCTCTCTCTCTCTCTCACTCACACTGGCGCCCTCTCTCTCTCTCTCTCTCTCTCTCGCCCTGGCGCCCTCTCTCTCTCGCCCTGGCGCCCTCTCTCGTCCTGGCGCCCTCTCTCTCTCGCCCTGGTGCCCTCCCTCTCTCTCTCTCTCTCGCCTGCCCCTGTCCGCCCTCTCTCTCTCGCCCTGTCGCCCTCCTCTCTCGCCCTGTCTCCCTCTCTCTCCCTCTCTCGCCCTGTCGCCCTCTCTCTCTCTCGCCCTGTCGCCCTCTCTCTCTCTCGCCCTGTCGCCCTCTCTCTCTCGCCCTGTCGCCCCCTCTCTCTCGCCCTGTCGCCCTCTCTCTCTCGCCCTGTCGCCCTCTCTCTCTCTCTCTCTCTCTCTCTCTCGCCCTGTCCGCCCTCTCTCTCTCTCGCCCTGTCGCCCTCTCTCTCTCGCCCTGTCGCCCTCTCTCTGTCTCTCTCTCTCTCGCCCTGTCGCCCTCTCTCTCTCTCTTGCCCTGTTGCCCTCTCTCTCACTCTCGCCCTGGCGCCCTCACCCTCTCTCTCGCCTGGCGCCGCTCTCTCTCTCTCTTGCCCTGGCGCCCTCTCTCTCTCTTGCCCTGGCGCCCTCTCTCTCGCCCTGGCGCCCTCTCTCTCGCCCTGGCGCCCCCTCTCTCTCTCTCTCTCGCCCTCTCTCTCTCTCTCGCCCTGGCGCCCTCTCTCTATCTCGCCTTGCACCCTCTCTCACCCTGGTGCCCCTCTCTCTCTCACCCTGTCGCCCTCTCTCTCTCTCGCCCTGTCGCCCTATTCTCTCTCCTGTCTCTCTCTATCTCTCTCTCGCCCTGTCGCCCTCTCTCTCTCTCTCGCCTGGCGCCCTCTCTCTCGCCCTGGCGCCTTCTCTCTCTCTCTCTCTCTCTCTCTCTCTCTCTCTCTCGCCCTCTCTCTCTCTCTCTCTCTCGCCCTGGTGCCCTCTCTCTCTCTCGCCATGGCGCCCTCTCTCTATCTCGCCCTGTCGCCCTCTCTCTCTCTCTCTCTGTTGCCCTGTCGCCATCTCTCTCTCTCTCTCTCGCCCTGTCGCCCTCTCTCTCTCTCTTTCGCCCTGTCGCCCCTCTCTCTCTCGCCCTGTCGCCCTCTCTCTCTCGCCCTGTCGCCCTCTCTCTCTCTCGCCCTGTCGCCCTCTCTCTCTCATCTGCCCTGTTGCCCTCTCTCTCTCTCTCGCCCTGGCGCCCTCACCCTCTCTCTCGCCCTGGCGCCCGCTCTCTCTCCTCTCTTGCCCTGGCGCCCTCTCTCTCTCTTGCCCTGGCGCCCTCTCTCTCGCCCTGGCGCCCTCTCTCTCGCCCTGGCGCCCCCTCTCTCTCTCTCTCTCTCTCGCCCTCTCTCTCTCTCTCGCCCTGGCGCCCTCTCTCTCTCGCCCTGTCGCCCTCTCTCTCTCGCCCTGTCTCCCTCTCTCTCCCTCTCTCGCCCTGTCGCCCTCTCTCTCTCTCGCCCCTGTCGCCCTCTCTCTCTCTCGCCCTGTCGCCCTCTCTCTCTCGCCCTGTCGCCCCCTCTCTCTCGCCCTGTCGCCCTCTCTCTCTCGCCCTGTCGCCCTCTCTCTCTCTCTCTCTCTCTCTCTCGCCTGTCGCCCTCTCTCTCTCTCGCCCTGTCGCCCTCTCTCTCTCTCTTGCCCTGTTGCCCTCTCTCTCTCTCTCGCCCTGGCGCCCTCACCCTCTCTCTCCGCCCTGGCGCCCGCTCTCTCTCTCTCTTGCCCTGGCGCCCTCTCTCTCTCTTGCCCTGGCGCCCTCTCTCTCGCCCTGGCGCCCTCTCTCTCGCCCTGGCGCCCCCTCTCTCTCTCTCTCTCGCCCCTCTCTCTCTCTCTCGCCCTGGCGCCCTCTCTCTCTCGCCCTGTCGCCCTCTCTCTCGCCCCTGTCTCCCTCTCTCTCCCTCTCTCGCCCTGTCGCCCTCTCTCTCTCTCGCCCTGTCGCCCTCTCTCTCTCTCGCCCTGTCGCCCTCTCTCTCTCGCCCTGTCGCCCCCTCTCTCTCGCCCTGTCGCCCTCTCTCTCTCGCCCTGTCGCCCTCTCTCTCTCTCTCTCTCTCTCTCTCGCCCTGTCGCCCTCTCTCTCTTACTCGCCCTGTCGCCCTCTCTCTCTCGCCCTGTCGCCCTCTCTCTGTCTCTCTCTCTCTCGCCCTGTCGCCCTCTCTCTCTCTCTTGCCCCTGTTGCCCTCTCTCTCTCTCTCGCCCTGGCGCCCTCACCCTCTCTCTCGCCCTGGCGCCCGCTCTCTCTCTCTCTTGCCCTGGCGCCCTCTCTCTCTCTTGCCCTGGCGCCCTCTCTCTCACCCTGGCGCCCTCTCTCTCGCCCTGGCGCCCCTCTCTCTCTCTCTCTCAGCCCTCTCTCTCTCTCTCGCCCCTGGCGCCCTCTCTCTTTCTCGCCTTGGCACCCTCTCTCACCCTGGTGCCCTCTCTCTCTCACCCTGTCGCCCTCTCTCTCTCTCGCCCTGTCGCCCTATCTCTCTCTGTCTCTCTCTATCTCTCTCTCGCCCTGTCGCCCTCTCTCTCTCTCTCGCCCTGGCGCCCTCCTCTCTCGCCCTGGCGCCTTCTCTCTCTCTCTCTCTCTCTCTCTCTCTCTCTCTCTCTCTCGCCCTCTCTCTCTCTCTCTCTCTCGCCCTGGTGCCCTCTCTCTCTCTCGCCATGGCGCCCTCTCTCTATCTCGCCCTGTCGCCCTCTCTCTCTCTCTCTCTGTTGCCCTGTCGCCATCTCTCTCTCTCTCTCTCGCCCTGTCGCCCTCTCTCTCTCTCTTTCGCCCTGTCGCCCTCTCTCTCTCGCCCTGTCGCCCTCTCTCTCTCGCCCTGTCGCCCTCTCTCTCTCTCGCCCTGTCGCCCTCTCTCTCTCTCTTGCCCTGTTGCCCTCTCTCTCTCTCTCGCCCTGGCGCCCTCACCTCTCTCTCGCCCTGGCGCCCGCTCTCTCTCTCTTGCCCTGCGCCCTCTCTCTCTCTTGCCCTGGCGCCCTCTCCTCTCGCCCTGGCGCCCTCTCTCATCGCCCCTGGCGCCCCCCTCTCTCTCTCTCTCTCGCCTCTCTCTCTCTCTCTCGCCCTGGCGCCCTCTCTCTATCTCGCCTTGGCACCCTCTCTCACCCTGGTGCCCTCTCTCTCTCACCCTGTCGCCCTCTCTCTCTCTCGCACTGTCGCCCTATCTCTCTCTGTCTCTCTCTATCTCTCTCTCGCCCTGTCGCCCTCTCTCTCTCTCTCGCCCTGGCGCCCTCTCTCTCGCCCTGGCGCCTTCTCTCTCTCTCGCTCTCTCTCCTCTCTCGCCCTCTCTCTCTCTCTCTCTCTCCGCCCTGGTGCCCTCTCTCTCTCTCGCCATGGCGCCCTCTCTCTATCTCGCCCTGTCGCCCTCTCTCTCTCTCTCTCTGTTGCCCTGTCGCCATCTCTCTCTCTCTCTCTCGCCCTGTCGCCCTCTCTCTCTCTCTTTCGCCCTGTCGCCCTCTCTCTCTCGCCCTGTCGCCCTCTCTCTCTCGCCCTGTCGCCCTCTCTCTCTCTCGCCCTGTCGCCCTCTCTCTCTCTCTCTCGCCCTGTCGCCCTCTCGCCCTCTCTCTCTCTCCCTGTCGCTCTCTCTCTCTCTCTCTCGCCCTGTCGCCCTCTCTCTCTCTCTTGCCCTGTCGCCCTCTCTCTCTCTTTCGCCCTGTCGCCCTCTCTCTCTCTGTCTCTCTCTCTCGCCCTGTCGCCCCTCTCTCTCTCTCTCGCCCTGTCGCCCTCTCTCTCTCTCTCTCTCTCTCTCTCGCCCTGTCGTCCTCTCTCTCTCTCTCTCTCTCGCGCCCTGTCGCCCTCTCTCTCTCTCTCACTCACACTGGCGCCCTCTCTCTCTCTCTCGCCCTGGCGCCCTCTCTCTCTCGCCCTGGCGCCCTCTCTCGCCCTGGCGCCCTCTCTCTCTCTCTCGCCCTGGTGCCCTCCCTCTCTCTCTCTCGCCCTGTCGCCCTCTCTCCTCTTCGCCCTGGCGCCCTCTCTCTATCTCGCCCTGGTGCCCTCTCTCTCGCCCTGGTGCCCTCTCTCTCGCCCTGTCGCCCTCTCTCTCTCTCGCCATGTCGCCCTCTCACTCTCTCTCCCGCCCTGTCGCTCTCTCTCTCTCTCGCCCTGTCGCCCTCTCTCTCTCTCTCGCCCTGTCGCCCTCTCTCTCTCTCTTGCCCTGTCACCCTCTCTCTCTCTCTCTCGCCTGTCGCCCTCTCTCTCTCTCTCGCCCTGTTGCCCTCTCTCTCTCTCTCTCTCGCCCTGTCGCCCTCTCTCTCTCTCTTGCCCTGTCGCCCTCTCTATCTCTCACCCTCTCTCTCTCTCTCGCCCTGTCGCCCTCTCTCACTCTCTCTCTCTCTCTCGCCCTCTCTCTCTCTCGCCCTGTCACCCTCTCTCTCTCTCGCCCTCTCTCTTCTCGCCCTGTCGCCCCTCTGTCTCTCTCTCTCTCGCCCTTTCGCCTCTCTCTCTCTCTCATGCCCTCTCTCTCTCGCCCTGTCGCCCTCTCTCTCTCTCACCCTGTCGCCCTCTCTCTCTCTCGCCCTGTCGCCCTCTCTCTCGTCCTGTCGCCCTCTCTCTCTCTCGCCCTGTCGCCCACTCTCTCTCTCTCTCGCCCTGTCGCCCTCTCTCTCTCTCTCTCGCCCTGTCGCCCTCTCTTCTCTCTGTCCTCTCTCTTTCTCGCCCTGTCGCCCTCTCTCTCGCTCTGTCGCCCTCTCTCTCTCTCTCTCGCCCTCTCTCTCTCTCGCCCTGTCGCCCTCTCTCGCCCTTTCGCCCTCTCTCTCTCTCTCGCCCTGTCGCCCTCTCTCTCTCTCTCTCTCTCGCCCTAATCGCCCTCTCTCTCTCTCTCTCTCGCCCCTG
>NW_027454916.1:0-53265 GCF_040206685.1 Ascaphus truei | reverse complement strand
GAGTGGAGAGGGTGGGGGGAAGGGGAGAGGGTGGGGGGGAAGGGGAGAGGGTGGGGGGGAAGGAGAGAGAGTGGAGAGGGTGGGGGGGAAGGAGAGAGAGTTGAGAGGGTGGGGGGAAGGGGAGAGGGTGGGGGGGGGAAGGGAGAGGGTGGGGGGGAAGGAGATTGAGTGGAGAGGGTGGGTTGAAGGGGAGAGGGTGGGGGGGGAAGGAGAGAGAGTGGAGAGGGTGGGGGGGAAGGAGAGAGAGTGGAGAGGGTGGGGGGAAGGGGAGAGGGTGGGGGTGGGAAGGAGAGAGAATGGAGAGGGTGGGGGGGAAGGAGATTGAGTGGAGAGGGTGGGGGGAAGGGGAGAGGGTGGGGGGGAAGGGGAGAGGGTGGGGGGGAAGGAGAGAGAGTGGAGAGGGTGGGGGGGAAGGAGAGAGAGTTGAGAGGGTGGGGGGAAGGGGAGAGGGTGGGGGGGAAGGGGAGAGGGTGGGGGGAAGGGGAGAGGGTGGGGGGGAAGGGGAGAGGGTGGGGGGGAAGGGGAGAGAGTGGAGAGGGTGGGGGGGAAGGAGAGAGAGTGGAGAGGGTGGGGGGGAAGGAGAGAGAGTGGAGAGGGTGGGGGGGAAGGAGAGAGAGTGGAGAGGGTGGGGGGAAGGGGAGAGGGTGGGGGGGGAAGGGGAGAGGGTGGGGGGGAAGGAGAGAGAGTGGAGAGGGTGGGGGGGAAGGAGAGAGAGTGGAGAGGGTGGGGGGGAAGGAGAGAGAGTGGAGAGGGTGGGGGGGGAGGAGAGAGAGTGGGGTGGGTGGGGGAGGAGAGAGAGTGGAGAGGCGGGGGGAAGGAGAGAGAGTGGAGAGGGTGGGGGGGAAGGAGAGAGAGTGGAGAGGCGGGGGGAAGGAGAGTGGAGAGGGTGGGGGGGGAAGGAGAGAGAGTGGAAAGGGTGGGGGGGGGAAGGAGAGAGAGTGGGGTGTGTCCTGGAACAGGACTGGTTATTTCTGTTCCCCCCTTTGCAGCTCTGTCTGCTAGCTCTTTACATTTCAGCTGCAGGCTTCCCTGCTCTGGAAACACACAGTGCCCGTGTCACTGATACATTACTGTTACATGTTCCTTCTCCACACAGCCTGCAGCTGGTTGCCCTGGCAACCTACCAATTCTCCTAGCTGAGATTGGGTTATTCCACCCCCCCTGTCCTTGCTGACAAGTTAGTTTGGTCCTGAGACTATTCCTGTCTCCCAGGAACCCCTTGCTTCCTTTTCCTCCCTAAGCAGGCTGAGTGAGTACCTCTTATGCTTCTACCCATGGCAAGGCCATTTCGTTTTTACCTTCCCTTGATACAAAGCACTCCACATAGAGAAGCACTCTCTTACCACTCCACATAGAGAAGCACTCTCTTACCACTCCACATAGAGAAGCACTCTCTACCACTCCACATAGAGAAGCACTCTCTTACCACTCCACATAGAGAAGCACTCTCTTACCACTACATCTACAAGTGCCTTTGTATGTCTGAGGCTTTCCCAATACAGTCAAGAAATACATAAGTACTTGTTGTGCTTTAAAGAGGGACGAGTTAAGCTATCTGGCCATACATATATCCTGCATATAACCCTTTGGCTCCAGAATAGGGTGGGTGGCAGAAGGAGAGAGTGGGGTGGGTGGACATGGAAAAGGAGAGAGTGGGTGGGTGGAGGGGGTTACAGATGGAGAGGAGGTGGGAAGAGATGGAGAGGGGGAGGGGGAAGAGATGGAGAGGGAAGAGATGGAGAGGGGGAGGGGAAGAGATGAGATGGAGAAGGGTGGAAGAGATGGAGAGGGGGAGGGGGAAGAGATGGAGAGGGGGAGGGGGAAGAGATGGAGAGGGGGAGGGGGAAGAGATGGAGAGGGGGAGGGGGAAGAGATGGAGAGGGGGAGGGGGAAGAGATGGAGAAGGGGGGAAGAGATGGAGAGGGGGGGGGAGGGGGAAGAGATGGAGAGGGGGGGGAGGGGGAAGAGATGGAGAAGGGGGGCAGAGATGGAGAGGGGGGGAAGAGATGGAGAGGGGGAGGGGGAAGAGATGGAGAGAGGGAGGGGGAGGGGAAGAGATGGAGAAGGGGGGGGAAGAGATGGAGAAGGGGGAAGAGATGGAGAGGGGGGAAAAGATGGAGAGGGGGGGGAAGAGATGGAGAGGGGGCTAAGAGATGGAGAGGGGGCTAAGAGATGGAGAGGGGGCTAAGAGATGGAGAGGGGGCTAAGAGATGGAGAGGGGGCTAAGAGATGGAGAGGGGGCTAAGAGATGGAGAGGGGGGAGAAGATATGGAGAGGGGGGGGAGAAGATATGGAGAGGGAGGAGAAGATATGGAGAGGGGGAGAAGAGATGTAGAGGGGAGGGGGGAATTAGCAGGGGTGTGGGATACTAACCTTGGTACCTCCACCAGTAGCACCAGGAACAGCTCCGGGTCAGATAGGCGGCTCCTCTCTCCTTTAAATGCCCTCAGCTTTTTCATCTGCAGGGGAAGGTACAATGTGACAGCCACCGGGACCCCCGGGGCAGGGACCCCGGGACAGCCACAGGGACCCCCGGGACAGCCACAGGGAGCCCCGGGACAGGGACCCCCGGGACAGCCACAGGGACCCCCGGGACAGGGACCCCCGGGACAGCCACAGGGACCCCCAGGACAGCCACAGGGACCCCCGGGACAGGGACCCCCGGGACAGGGACCCCCGGGACAGGGACCCCCGGGACAGGGACCCCCGGGACAGCCACAGGGACCCCCGGGACAGCCACAGGGACCCCCGGGCAGGGCACAGGGACCCCCACCCCTTCCTGTACCTCGTCTTTCTCCGGGAGAAGTCGCTGCAGTTCTCCCAACTTCTCAGCCCCAAAGCTGGATCCAGTTCCATGTTTGATATCTTCAATCATCATCTGTACTGGCCTATAGGGGGAGAGAGGCGAGTGCATGGGGGAGAGAGGCGAGTGCATGGGGGAGAGAGGCGAGTGCATGGGGGAGAGAGGCGAGTGCATGGGGGAGAGAGGCGAGTGCATGGGGGAGAGAGGCGAGTGCATGGGGGAGAGAGGCGAGTGCATGGGGGAGAGGCGAGTGCATGGGGGAGAGAGGCGAGTGCATGGGGGAGAGAGGCGAGTGCATGGGGGAGAGAGGCGAGTGCATGGGGGAGAGAGGCGAGTGCATGGGGGAGAGAGGCGAGTGCATGGGGGAGAGAGGCGAGTGCATGGGGGAGAGAGGCGAGTGCATGGGGGAGAGAGGCGAGTGCATGGGGGAGAGAGGAGTGAGGGGGGAGAGAGGCGAGTGCATGGGGGAGAGAGGCGAGTGCATGGGGGAGAGAGGCGAGTGCATGGGGGAGAGAGGCGAGTGCATGGGGGAGAGAGGCGAGTGCATGGGGGAGAGAGGCGAGTGCATGGGGGAGAGAGGCGAGTGCATGGGGGAGAGAGGCGAGTGCATGGGGGAGAGAGGATGGCAGAGGGGGAGAAAGAGAGAGGAGAGGAGTGAGGGGGGAGAGAGGGGGTAAGCAGTGCAGTCTTAACGCATGGGCACGCTGGGCAGTTGCCCGGTGGCCCCACGAGTATAGGGGCCCCACGAGTATAGGGGCCCCACGAGTATAGGGGCCCCACGATTATAGGGGCTCCACGAGTATAGGGGCCCCGCGCTAATCTATGCACAGACCAGAATTTAACACTCATTTTCCGATCACCCGCCTCACATTCAAACCTCCGCAACGCGTGGAAGGAGGGAAAGGACGCCTTGCAGCGGGGAGTCGGCGTGTCTGCCTGCGCGAGGCACATTGTGCCGTTCTTATCGCGCGCTATGTTATGGAAGCAGAATATCGTACCGGATTCGCGGGAGGTAATTACCGGCTCGGGACAACACTTGCTGACCGTGCGCAGGGCGAGTTTCCGACCCCGCACCATTTTTATGTTGGAATGTTTGTTTTTTCAAGTTGACGGCCCGTGTTGTGTTGGCCACACGCGTGTAGTGATCCAGCTCTGTGTACCGCAGGTTTTATTTAATGTCAGAACACGGATTTTGTTGGAGGGACCAATAAAAATAATGAATATAAGCTTATTTTATCGATTATTGACATTTTTATTCCTGTGTGTGGTTGTGTAGGCCGGGCCCAGGGCACTGCGAGGAGTGAGGGGGGGAGGAGTGAGGGGGGGAGGAATGAGGGGGGGAGGAATGGTGGGGAGAGGAGTGAGGGAAGAGAGAGGAATGGTGGGGGAAGAGAGAGGAATGGTGGGGAGAGGAGTGAGGGAAGAGAGGAATGTGGGGGGGGGTGAGGAGTGAGGGAAGAGAGGAATGGGGGGGAGAGGAGTGAGGGAAGAGAGGGGAATGGGGGGGAGAGGAGTGAGGGAAGAGAGAGGAATGGTGGGGGGAAGAGAGAGGAATGGTGGGGAGAGGAGTGAGGGAAGAGAGGAATGTGGGGGGGGGTGAGGAGTGAGGGAAGAGAGGAGTGAGGGAGGGGCAGAGGAGTGAGGGAGGGGGAGAGGAGTGAGGGAAGAAAGAGGAATGAGGGGGAGAGGAATGAGGGAAGAGAGGAATGAGGGGAAGAGGAGAGAGGAATGGGGGGGAGAGGAGTGAGGGAAGAGAGGAATGGGGGGGAGAGGAGTAAGGGAAGAGAGGAATGGGGGGGAGAGGAGTGAGAGAAGAGAGGAATGAGGGGGAGAGGAGTGAGGGAAGAGAGAGGAATGGGGGGAGAGGAGTGAGGGAAGAGAGGAATGAGGGGGAGAGGAGTGAGGGAAGAGAGAGGAATGGGGGGGAGAGGAGTGAGGGAAGAGAGAGGAATGGTGGGGAGAGGAGTGAGGGAAGAGAGAGGAATGGTGGGGAGAGGAGTGAGGGAAGAGAGGAATGTGGGGGGGGTGAGGAGTGAGGGAAGAGAGGAATGGGGGGGAGAGGAGTGAGGGAAGAGAGAGGAATGGTGGGGAGAGGAGTGAGGGAAGAGAGGAATGTGGGGGCGGGGAGAGGAGTGAGGGAAGAGAGGAATGAGGGGGATAGGAGTGAGGGAAGAGAGAGGAATGGGGGGGAGAGGAGTGAGGGAAGAGAGGAATGAGGGGGAGAGGAGTGAGGGAAGAGAGAGGAATGGGGGGGAGAGGAGTGAGGGAAGAGAGGAATGAGGGGGAGAGGAGTGAGGGAAGAGAAAGGAATGGGGGGGAGAAGAGTGAGGGAAGAGAGGAATGAGGGGGAGAGGAGAGAGGAATTGTGGGGAGAGGAGTGAGGGAAGATAGGAATGTGGGGAGAGGAGTGAGGGAAGAGAGGAATGTGGGGGGGGAGAGGAGTGAGGGAAGAGAGGAATGGGGGGGAGAGGAGTGAGGGAAGAGAGAGGAATGGGGGGGGAGGAGTGAGGGAGGGGCAGAGGAGTGAGGGAGGGGCAGAGGAGTGAGGGAGGGGCAGAGGAGTGAGGGAGGGGCAGAGGAGTGAGGGAGGGGCAGAGGAGTGAGGGAGGGGCAGAGGAGTGAGGGAAGAAAGAGGAATGAGGGGGAGAGGAGTGAGGGAAGAGAGGAATGGGGGGGAGAGGAGTGAGGGAAGAGAGAGGAATGGGGGGAGAGGAGTGAGGGAGGGGGAGAGGAGGGAGGGGCAGAGGAGTGAGGGAGGGGGAGAGGAGTGAGGGAAGAAAGAGGAATGAGGGGGAGAGGAATGAGGGAAGAGAGGAATGAGGGGAAGAGGAGAGAGGAATGGGGGGGAGAGGAGTGAGGGAAGAGAGGAATGGGGGGGAGAGGAGTAAGGGAAGAGAGGAATGGGGGGGAGAGGAGTGAGAGAAGAGAGGAATGAGGGGGAGAGGAGTGAGGGAAGAGAGAGGAATGGGGGGGAGAGGAGTGAGGGAAGAGAGGAATGAGGGGGAGAGGAGTGAGGGAAGAGAGACGAATGGGGGGGAGAGGAGTGAGGGAAGAGAGGAATGAGGGGGAGAGGAGTGAGGGAAGAGAGAGGAATGGGGGGAAGATGAGTGAGGGAAGAGAGAGGAATGAGGGGGAGAGGAGTGAGGGAAGAGAGAGGAATGGGGGGGGACAGGAGTGAGGGAGGGGGAGAGGAGTGAGGGAAGAGAGAGGAATGAGGGGGAGAGGAGTGAGGGAAGAGAGAGGAGTGAGGGAGGGGGGAGAGGAGTAAGGGAGGGGCAGAGGAGTGAGGGAGGGGCAGAGGAGTGAGGGAGGGGCAGAGGAGTGAGGGAGGGGCAGAGGAGTGAGGGAGGGGCAGAGGAGTGAGGGAGGGGCAGAGGAGTTGGGGAGAGGAGTGAGGGAGGGGCAGAGGAGTGAGGGAGGGGGAGAGAAGTGAAGGAGGGGGAGAGGAGTGAGGGAGGGGGAGAGGAGTGAGGGAGGGGGAGAGTGGGGGCAGAGGGGAGGGAGGGGGGAGTGAAGTTGGGGAAGAGTAGGGAGGGAGTTAATAGCATGTTACCCCACACTGCAGGAGCAGCGCTCACCTCTTAAACTGCTTCAGGAAGATCCCCAGGTTCATGCATCTCTTGGCATTCAGAAGAGAGACCTAAATGCAGACAGGATAGTGTTATATGTCCCGTCCTGCACCGCTAGGACTGTACCCACAGCTCACAGCAAGGGAGAGAGGAGGGGGGCGGAGGGGAGGGGGAAAGAGGAGGAGGGTGGCGGGGGGGAGTGGGAGAGAGGAGGAGGGTGGCGGGGAGGGGGAAAGAGGAGGAGGGCGGCGTGGGGGAGGGGAAGAGAGGAGGAGGGTGGCGGGGAGGGGGAGAGAGGAGGAGGGTGGCGGGGAGGGGGAAAGAGGAGGAAGGTGGGGAGGGGGAAAGAGGAGGGGGCGGGGGGAGGGGGAAAGAGGAGGGGGCGGCGGGAGGGGGAAAGAGGAGGAAGGTGGGGAGGGGGAAAGAGGAGGGGGCGGGGGGAGGGAGGAGGGCGGCGGGGAGGGGGATAGAGGAGGAGGGCGGCGGGGAGGGGGAAAGAGGAGGAGGGCGGAGGGGAGGGGGAAAGAGGAGGGGGCGGCGGGGAGGGGGAAAGAGGAGGAGGGCGGCGGGGAGGGGGAAAGAGGAGGAGGGCGGCGGGGAGGGGGAAAGAGGAGGAGGGCGGCGGGGAGGGGGAAAGAGGTGGAGGGCGGCGGGGAGAGAGAGAGAGGAGGAGGGCGGCGGGGAGGGGGAAAGAGGAGGAGGGTGGGGGGAGGGGGAAAGAGGAGGAGGGTGGGGGGAGGGGGAAAGAGGGGGAGGGTGGGGGGAGGGGGAAATAGGAGGGTGGGGGGAGGGGGAAAGAGGAGGGTGAGGGGAGGGGGAAAGAGGAGGAGGGGGGAGGTGGAAAGAGGAGGAGGGTGGGGGGGAGGAGGAAAGAGGAGGAGGGGGAGGGGGAAAGAGGAGGAGGGGGAAAGAGGAGGAGGGTGGAGGGAGGGGGAAAGAGGAGGAGGGTGGGGGGGAGGGGGAAAGAGGAGGAGGGTGGGGGGGAGGGGGAAAGAGGAGGAGGGTGGGGGGGAGGGGGAAAGAGGAGGAGGGTGGGGGGAGGGGGAAAGAGGAGGAGGGTGGGGGGAGGGGGAAAGAGGAGGAGGGTGGGGGGAGGGGGAAAGAGGAGGAGGGTGGCGGGGAGGGGGAAAGAGGAGGAGGGTGGCGGGGAGGGGGAAAGAGGAGGAGGGTGGCGGGGAGGGGGATAGAGGAGGAGGGTGGCGGGGAGGGGGAAAGAGGAGGAGGGTGGCGGGGAGGGGGAAAGAGGAGGAGGGTGGCGGGGAGGGGCAAAGAGGAGGAGGGTGGCGGGGAGGGGGAAAGAGGAGGAGGGTGGCGGGGAGGGGGAAAGAGGAGGAGGGTGGGGGGGAGGGGGAAAGAGGAGGAGGGTGGGGGGGAGGGGGAAAGAGGAGGAGGGTGGGGGGAGGGGGAAAGAGGAGGAGGGTGGGGGGGAGGAGGAAAGAGGAGGAGGGTGGGGGGGAGGTGGAAAGAGGAGAAGGGTGGGGGGAGGGGGAAAGACGAGGAGTGGGGGGGAGGGGGAAAGAGGAGGAGGGTGGGGGGGGAGGGGGAAGGGGGAAAGAGGAGGAGGGTGGGGGGAGGGGGAAAGAGGAGGAGGGTGGCGGAGAGGGGGAAAAAGGAGGAGGGTGGCGGAGATGGGGAAAGAGGAGGGGGTTGGCGGGGAGGGGGAAAGAGGAGGAGGGTGGTGGGGAGGGGGAAAGAGGAGGGTGGCGGGGAGGAAAGAGGAGGGAGAGGTGAAAGGAAAGAGGAGGGAGAGGGGTGAAAGGAAAGAGGAGGGTGGGGGGAGGGAAAGAGGAGGGTGGGGGGAGGGAAAGAGGAGGGTGGGGGGGAGGGAAAGAGGAGGGTGGGGGGGAGGGAAAGAGGAGGGTGGGGGGGAGGGAAAGAGGAGGGTGGGGGGGAGGGAAAGAGGAGGGTGGGGGGGAGGGAAAAAGGAGGGTTGGGGGGAGGGAAAAAGGAGGGTGGGGGGAGGGAAAAAGGAGGGTGGGGGTTGGGAAAAAGGAGGGTGGGGGTTGGGAAAGAGGAGGGTGGGGGGAGGGAAAGAGGAGGGTGGGGGGAGGGAAAGAGGAGGGTGGGGGGGTGAAAGGAAAGAGGAGGGAGAGGGGTGAAAGGAAAGAGGAGGGAGAGGGGTGAAAAGAAAGAGGAGGGTGGCGGGAGGGAGGGGAAGGGGGAAAGAGGTGGGTGGCGAGGGGAAGGGGGAAAGAGGAGGGTGGCGAGGGGGAGGGAGAAAGCGGAGGGTGGAGGGGAGGGAGGGAATGAGGAGGGTGGGGGGAGGGAGGGAATGAGGAGGGTGGGGGGGAGGGAGGGAATGAGGAGGGTGGGGGGGAGGGAATGAGGAGAGTGGGGGGGAGGGAATTAGGAGAGTGGGGGGAATGAGGAGAGTGGGGAGGGAGGGAATGAGGAGAGTGGGGGGGAGGGAATGAGGAGAGTGGGGGGAGGGAATGAGGGGGGTGGGGGGAGGGAATGAGGAGGGTGGGGGGAGGGAATGAGGAGGGTGGGGGGAGGGAATGAGGAGGGTGGGGGGAGGGAATGAGGAGGGTGGGGGGAGGTAATGTGGAGAGTGGGGGGGAGGGAATGAGGAGGGTGGGGGGAGGGAATGTGGAGAGTGGGGGGGAGGGAATGAGGAGGGTGGGGGGAGGGAAAGAGGTGGGGGGGAGGGAATTTAGGTAATGAGGAGGGGGGGGGGTGGAATGAGGAGGGGGGGCGGGAATGAGGAGGGGGGGCGGGAATGAGGAGGGGGGGCGGGAATGAGGAGGGGGGGGCGGGAATGAGGAGGGGGGGTGGGAATGAGGAGGGGGGAGGGAATGAGGAGGGGGGGGGGTCAGTGACTGCTCCTAGCTTTCCTCACCCTGTGCCTGTATCCCATTATGTCACATTGATTAATCCGTGCCTGGTGATTTCTCTCACACCTGCACCTCTTTTGCCCCCCTCCACTCCGCACTCTTCTCCCAGTCTCATGCTCTCCCCCCTCACCGCCAGCGCAATGAGGCATAACCCCCCCCCCCCTCTCACCACGGGCTCCGTGATCCCCCGCGCCGGGCGTGTCCTGAGGCTCTGGCTCCCCCTCATCCTGCGCTTTTCCTCCGGCTGCCCGAACAGCTCCTCTATGTGCGAGAGGTTGATCTGAAGGCCGGTGCCCTGGGGGCCGCACGTCCACAGGTTGCGTCCGCCCAACACACGTTCCGCAGGCAGCGCATCCCAGTTAAAGTTGCGCAGTTTGGAGCGACGCTGATCCCCGTAGTGCAGGGGGGCCGAAGCGAGAGAGGACGGTGAGATCTCCCCAGAGGGTGTAGGGGGCAGGGAGAACCCCCTAGGTGGAAGGGGAGGAGGGGGCAGGGAGAACCCCACCTCTGGAGGAGGGGGATGAAATAACCCCCCAGGTAGAGGCGGGGGAGGAGGGGGCAGGGAGAGCCCCCCAGGTACAGGTGGGGGAGGAGGGGGCAGGGAGCACCCCCAAGGTAGAGGGGGAGGAGAAGGGGGCAGGGAGAGCCCCCCAGGTACAGGTGGGGGAGGAGGGGGCAGGGAGCACCCCCCAGGTAGAGGGGGAGGAGGAGGGGGCAGGGAGAGCCCCCCAGGTAGAGGGGGAGGAGGGGGGCAGGGAGAACCCGCCAGGTAGAGGGGGAGGAGGGGGCAGGGAGAACCCCCCATGTAGAGGTGGGGGAGGAGGGGGCAGGGAGCACCCCCAAGGTAGAGGGGGAGGAGAAGGGGGCAGGGAGAGCCCCCCAGGTAGAGGTGGGGGAGAAGGGGGCAGGGAGAGCCCCCCAGGTAGAGGGGGAGGAGGGGGCAGGGAGAGCCCCCCAGGTAGAGGGGGAGGAGGGGGCAGGGAGAGCCCCCCAGGTAGAGGGGGAGGAGGAGGCAGGGAGAACCCCCCAGGTAGAGGGGAAGGAGGAGGGGGCAGGGAGAAATCTCCAGGTAGAGGGGGGGGGATGCAGGGAGAAATCACCAGGGGGAGGGCGGGGGAGGGAGAAGACACATGGTAGAGGTGGAGGGGGCAGGGAGAAGTCACCAGGTGAGGGAGGAGGAGAGTTCTTTGAGGTCACCATGGCAACAATATCTTCCTTGTCCTTCTGCCCTCAGGCAATTTAGAGGGTGGGGGGAGGGCACAAACTCTGTGCTTGGGGGGACAATCAGGGAATCATCATTGCAACTAGATCACAGCCTGAAGGACGAGAGAACGAGAGAGGAAGCGTTAAACAGACCCCTCAAACACTTTATAGGCACACCCCATTTATAGAACAGCCCCAATGTACCCCTCCCTGTGGGAGTTAGCCCTGGTATAAGAACACCCCCTTGTGATGGTAGGGGGTAGCCAGGCTATCACATAAAGGTTTAAGCCCGTTTGGTTACCCCTTATCCGTGTTGGGTTTATAGATTGTCAGCTCTTGAGCCCAGGGTTTGTACATGCAAAACCTGTAATGTGCGGCAATAACATATTTTATGTTTTTACCTTTCCAGAAGTGCCAGCAAGCAGAGATTACTGTGGTATGAGTTTCAAGGTAGGGTTTACGGAGAAAGTGTTGTCCGACTGTGCCTAGGTAGTCAGGGGCCAGAGTGCTATACTCTCCTAGGTGCAGGTAAGTCTACCTAAGGATTTTCACCTTGCAGATTTTAGCCTGCATGTCCTAGAACTGAAATCAGCCTGCAGTTCCAGACGCTGCCCCTCCCCCCTCTCCAGAGCTGGAATTTAACTCACCGGAACTTGGTGCTTAGAATCTTGGAGAACTCCCAAATCTGATGGGCGTGATGGGCGTGGGGGTTTATAAAACTTCTCCGTTTCATTCACAGAACACTACCCCTATCAGAAGTGTGAGAACATTCTCAGCAGCCAATCAGAGCAGGGCTCATCTGGCTGATGATGTCAGAGAAAGGGGCATGGCTATCTGCAGGGAAGGCTCCGCAGAGTCTGAAAGAACCCAAATGGCTGTTGGGGCCTTCTCCTCTGCCCCTCCTTGCAACCACATGGCCCGACACCTCCACATCCTGGATTTCCTTTGAGCCCATATGGCTTTTGGTATGTTGGAATATCAAGAGGTGGTTTTTTTCTTTTTTTTTTTCTGAACTGTGTGCTGCTAATTGACCAACTGGAACAAGCTGATTTATTGGGGAGGGGGAGGGTCATGTGATTGCTTTAGATGTATAAAACTAGCACCCCCACCCTGCATTGGCATCTTAAGAGTGATGCATCTAAAAATGATCACTTAAGTGAGAATATATAGTTAGACTATACAGTAGTTTGACTAGAGGTGACAGGGGACTGGACCTACTGCAAACTCTTCTACACAACAAAGTGAGCTACTCTGACCACACTATGATCCCATGGTTGTTAGCCTGCACAGTTTAACCCCCCAACCCCTTTACACCTAATTTTACGGCAGCCTCTCCAAACACTGACTGCACACAACTACCACCCACACCCACTCAGTCCACTGCAAAACCTGAATAGACCCTAGCATTGCAATAAAGCAAAACATCTGACAAGGAAAAGGCACACCCCTGCTGTTTAGTCTGCACACATTTTGCTCACACCAGCTCCATACAACATTACCTACCTCTGGCATAATGAACCTGGTATGTACCTCAACTTTGTTCTTTCTCATGGCCTCATGGAAATATTACTTTCTCTATCCACTACAAACTCCTCCCTCCTGGCCCACACCCAACATCACCATATACCCTGGATTACTCAAAAGCCTTGCACTATCTACTGAATGTTAGTGGAGATCCCTGAAAACCAACAACCACCGCTCACTCTAATGGCAAACACCACAAATGTACAACTTGCAAACAACTACTCAAATTTCTACTCATACTATTACTTGCTTTAGCAGGTGATATTGAATCTAACCCAGGCCCTCCCACTTCAACTCTGTCCCATACCCCTGAGATTACCCCCTTCAAATTCCAAAAAGTGCTATCTCTTGCCCATATAAATATCTGGAGCCTGCTGCCCAAACTGGATGAACTAAGAGCATGGTGCCTTATGCATAAACCAAAAGCCATTATTCTTACAGAAACATGGCTAACCCCTAAAACCCCTGATGCACATATTGCCATTCAGGGATACTCCATTTCTAGGAGAGATAGGTCAAAGAGAGGAGGAGGGGTGCTATTTTATATTGCAGACACCTTACAATTTACACTGTTAAATTGCCCCCCAAGCCCACCCTCTTTTGAAATCCTAGTTGGCAGAATATGCCTCCCCTTTTCTAAGCCCATCTTGCTTGCTGGCATCTACCGCCCCCCTAAAGCCCCTCTACAATCTCTGACTGATATCATCCAGTTTCTTGGCTCCATTTCCTCTCTGAATGAGAAGAGTCAGCTGCTAGTTCTTGGGGATTTTAACTTCAATTGGCTTGACCCTAAAAACCACAAAATCCAGATTCAAATCAAATCGCTTAACCTATCGCAACTCATTTCCCAACCCACACGGACAAACCTGAAATCGCATAACCATTCCTTCATTGACTGGATTCTCTCCTCAAACCCCAGCAGAATCCAATCCACTGGCATCCTTCCTGACATTTTCAGTGACCATGCAATAGTGTACTGTGTAAGGAAAACTAAACCGCCCCAATCAAACCCTAAAGTTCTCCTCACTAGAACATTTAGAAACTTTAACCCACAACAGTTTCTGGCTGACCTTACCCACTGCCCATGGCACAGAATCGATTTAATTCCCAACCACGATTCTGCACTTGACTATTTCCAATCCGAGTTCTTAAAACTCTGTGATACCCATGCTCCACTATGCAGAATAAGGGTACGGGGCCCACCTTCCATGGGTTACAACTGACCTTATTGCACTCTACCAGCTCAGGGATACCTTGAGGAAAAGCCACAGAGTAACTGGCACTACCAAGGATCTCAATCACTACAGATGCAGGCGGAACATGTGCACAAGGCAAACAAGGCATGCAAAAGCACAATATTACTCTGACAATCTCCTCCAGAATACATCAAACCCAACTAACTTCTGGAAGGTTATCAACAACATATTCCAGCCTCTTAACCATCAACAGCCAAGTAATATCACTAAGGGGGATATTACTCTGACAAACCCCACCGACATTGCAAATGCATTCAATGATTACTTTGTGGGGTGTGCCACTAACTTATTAGCGAAACACAACCCAAACCACAAACCTGAATCTCATCCTGGGAGTACCCCTATAGCCCCACCCCCTCCCAACACTGCCCACAATTTTCAATTGGGCCCAGTATCCGAAGAGGAGATTACACAAGCGCTCCTCAAATTAAAACTAAGCAGCCAATGTGGACCTGACTTTCTACAATCTAGGTTCCTAAGACTTGGTGCCCCAGCAATTGCCAAACCAATTGCTTCCATAGTCAACTCTATCCTGTCTGCATGCCATATCCCTAAGACCTGGAAAACGGCCAGAGTTGTCCCAATCTTCAAAAGTGGGGACAAAAACACGGTCTCAATCTACAGGCCAATCTCCCTTCTCCCAATCCTATCCAAAGTCATGGAAAATGTGTCCACTCCCAACCAAGCGATTACTATACCAAGACAAATTTCCCTAGCCAATTCCAATCTGGCTTTCGCCCCAAACACTCCACCGTAACTACCCAGCTAAAAGTTTGCAATGAAATCCAGTGTGGAATGGAACGTGGTCAACTCACTGGTGCAGTATTCCTAGATTTTGCTAAGGCTTTTGATACTGTTGATCATGCTATCCTGCTTAACAAACTCCAGTGCTTTGGAATAGGGAAGCATGCTTTAAACTGGTTTCAGTCCTACCTATCAGGTAGATCCCAACATGTGTCCATCTCAGGCTCTAACTCCAACCCCCTGGATATCACCTGTGGCGTCCCGCAAGGCTCTGCTCTGGGGCCCCTACTCTTCTCAGTGTTCTTTAATGATCTTCCCACAGCTTGTAAGGAAGCCTCAATACACATGTATGCAGATGACACAATCTTATATGCACACAGCCATAGCCTCTCCGACCTTGAAGACGTACTTCAGTCTGACTTTTTGCGACTCGAAAACTGGATTTCCCACAACAAACTGTTTTTAAACACTGACAAGACTGTAACAATGGTATTTGGGACAAAGACTACATTTTTAAAGCTTCCAGCGACTGAGCTCCAGATCAGAACCAACGCTAACACCACCCTAACCCCTGTCACTAGTTTTAAATACCTGGGCTTATGGTTTGACTCCCACTTAACATTCGGGATGCACATTGATACCCTGACAACCAAGACCTATGCCAAACTAGGGGTACTTTACAGGAACAAATCCTCCCTAAGTCTGCTGGTCAGAAAGCATATCGCACAGCAGATGCTAATGCCAATTATTGACTATGGAGACATAGTATATGGCTCGGCACCTCAAACCCACCTTAGCAAACTTGACACCCTGTACAATTCAATTTGTCGTTTCGTTCTCCAATGCAACTACAACACACATCACTGCGAAATGCTCAAAGAACTAGATTGGTCATCACTCGAGTCTAGGCGCAAAGTTCACCTTTCCTGTCTTGCCTTCGAATACTTTCTGGACAAGCTACCCAGCTATCTGAACAAGCTCCTCACCCCTACCACATGCAGCACCTATCACCTGAGATCAGACTCCAAAAGACTGTTCATGGTCCCAAGGCTCAACAAAGTATCCGGCCGCTCCTCCTTCTCTTACCATGCACCCCAAAACTGGAATAACCTACCAGAGACTCTCATATCCACCACCAGCTTAAGTTCTTTCAAATCTAAGGCTGTCTCACATTTTAATCTGGTCTGTAACTGTTTCATACGCCCATAATATATATTTTCTTTAACTGTGCATGCAATGTCTTGTATATAATGTATACCCTGCTCATTTATGTAACCGTGTATTTGTAACCATGTATTATTTGTCTTAACTCTGTGCCCAGGACATACTTGAAAACGAGCGGTAACTCTCAATGTATTACTTCCTGGTAAAACATTTTATAAATAAATAAACTACCATGAAAAAATATCTTTTAGCGCGCAACTTTTACTTAACTGTTTTCTTTTTGTGATACAGAAAAAAACATTACAATGCAACCTGTTTATTTTTAGATTTTAAACAAAAGACATGTGACTGCCTGCCTGGGTGGGTGAATGACAGTGGGTGGGTGAATGACGGTGGGTGGGTGAATGACGGTGGGTGGGTGAATGAGGGTGGGTGGGTGAATGAGGGTGGGTGGGTGAATGAGGGTGGGTGGGTGAATGAGGGTGGGTGGGTGAATGCGGGTGGGTGAATGACGGCGGGTGGGTGAATGACGGCGGGTTGGTGAATGACGGCGGGTGGGTGGGTGAATGACGGCGGGTGGGTGAATGACGGCGGGTGGGTGAATGACGGTGGGTGGGTCGGTGAATGACGGTGGGTGGATGGGTGAATGACGGCTTGAGTGGGTGGGTGAATGACGGTGGGTGAGTGGGTGGGTGAATGAATGCCAGTGGGTGAGTGAATGAATGACAGTGGGTGGGTGAATGAATGACAGTGGGTGGGTGAATGAATGACAGTGGGTGGGTGAATGAATGACAATGGGTGGGTGAATGAATGACAGTGGGTGGGTGAATGAATGACAGTGGGTGGGTGAATGAATGACAGTGGGTGGGTGAATGAATGACAGTGGGTGGGTGAATGAATGACAGTGGGTGGGTGGGTGAATGAATGACAGTGGGTGGGTGAATGAATGACAGTTGGATGAATGAATGACAGTGGGTGGGTGGGTGAATGAATGAATGACAGTGGGTGGGTGGGTGAATGAATGAATGACGGTAGGTGGGTGGGTGAATTAATGAATGAATGACATTGAACGAATGACGGTGGGTGGGTGAATGACAGTGGGTGGGTGAATGACAGTGGGTGGGGGAATGACAGTGGGTGGGGGAATGACAGTGGGTGGGTGAATGACAGTGGGTGGGTGAATGACAGTGGGTGGGTGAATGACAGTGGGTGGGTGAATGACAGTGGGTGGGTGAATGACAGTGGGTGGGTGAATGACAGTGGGTGGGTGAATGACAGTGGGTGGGTGAATGACAGTGGGTGGGTGAATGACAGTGGGTGGGTGAATGACAGTGGGTGGGTGAATGACAGTGGGTGGGTGAATGACAGTGGGTGGGTGAATGACAGTGGGTGGGTGAATGACAGTGGGTGGGTGAATGACAGTGGGTGGGTGAATGACAGTGGGTGGGTGAATGACAGTGGGTGGGTGAATAACAGTGGGTGGGTGAATAACAGTGGGTGGGTGAATAACAGTGGGTGGGTGAATAACGGTGGGTGAATGAGGGTGGGTGGGTGAATGAGGGTGGGTGAATGAGGGTGGGTGAATGAGGGTGGGTGAATGAGGGTGGGTGAATGAGGGTGGGTGAATGAGGGTGGGTGGGTGGATGACGGCGGGTTGGTGGGTGAATGACGGGTTGAATGACGGCGGGTTGGTGGGTGAATGACGGGTTGAATGACGGTGGGTGGGTGTGTGAATGACGGTGGGTGGGTGGGTGGGTGGGTGGGTGAGTGGGTGGGTGAATGAATGCCAGTGGGTGGGTGAATGAATGACAGTGGGTGGGTGAATGAATGACAGTGGGTGGGTGAATGAATGACAGTGGGTGGGTGGGTGAATGAATGACAGTGGGTGGGTGGGTGGGTGAATGAATGACAGTGGGTGGGTGGGTGGGTGAATGAATGACAGTGGGTGGGTGAGTGAATGACGGTGGGCGAATGAATGACAGTGGGTGGGTGAGTGAATGACGGTGGGCGAATGAATGACAGTGGGTGGGTGAATAAATGACAGTGATTGGGTGAATGAATGACAGTGGGTGGGTGAATGAATGACAGTGGGTGGGTGAATGAATGACAGTGGGTGGGTGAATGAATGACAGTGGGTGGGTGAATGAATGACAGTGGGTGGGTGAATGAATGACAGTGGGTGGGTGAATGAATGAATGACAGTGGGTGGGTGGGTGAATGAATGACGGTGGGTGGGTGAATGAATGACAGTTGAATGAACGACAGTGGGTAGGTGGGTGAATGAATGACAGTTGAATGAATGACAGTGGGTGGGTGGGTGAATGAATGACAGTGGGTGGGTGGGTGAATGAATGACAGTTGAGTGAATGACAGTGGGTGGGTGAATGAATGACAGTGGGTGGGTGGGTGAATGACAGTGGGTGGGTGAATGAATGACAGTGGGTGGGTGGCTTGAATGAATGACAGTGGGTGGGTTGAATGAATGACAGTATGGGTGAATGAATGACAGTGGGTGGGTGGGTGGGTGGGTCGGTGGGTGAATGAATGACAGTGGGTGGGTGGGTGAATGAATGACAGTGGGTGGGTGAATGAATGACAGTGGGTGGGTGGGTGGCTTGAATGAATGACAGTGGGTGGGTTGAATGAATGACAGTATGGGTGAATGAATGACAGTGGGTGGGTGGGTGGGTGGGTCGGTGGGTGAATGAATGACAGTGGGTGGGTGGGTGAATGAATGACAGTGGGTGGGTGAATGAATGACAGTGGGTGGGTGAATGAGGGTGGGCGGGTGAATGAGGGTGGGCGGGTGAATGAGGGTGGGTGGGTGAATGAGGGTGGGTGGGTGAATGATGGTGGCTGGGTGGGTGAATGACAACGGGTGGGTGGGTGAATGACGGTGGGCGAGTGGGTGGGTGAATGACGGTGGGTGGGTGAAAGACGGCGGGTGGGTGAATGACGGTGGGTGAGTGGGTGGGTGAATGAATGACAGTGGGTGGGTGAATGAATGCCAGTGGGTGGGTGGGTGGGTGAATGAATGACAGTGTGTGGGTGGGTGAATGAATGACAGTGGGTGGATGGGTGAATGAATGAATGAAAGTGGGTGGATGGATGCATGAATGACAGTGGGTGGGTGGGTGGGTAAATGAATGACAGTGGGTGGGTGGGTGAATGAATGACAGTGGGTGGGTGAATGAATGACAGTGGGTGGGTGAATGAATGACAGTGGGTGGGTGGGTGAATGAAGGACAGTGGGTGGGTGAATGAATGACAGTGGGTGGGTGAATGAATGAATGGCAGTGGGTGGGTGGGTGAATGAATGAATGACAGTGGGTGGGTGGTTGAATGAATGAATGACAGTTTGAATGAATGACGGTGGGTGGGTGAATGAATGACAGTGGGTGGGTGAATGAATGACAGTGGGTGGGTGAATGAATGACAGTGGGTGGGTGAGTGAATGACAGTGGGTGGGTGAATGAATGACAGTGGGTGGGTGAATAAATGACAGTGAGTGGGTGAATGAATGACAGTGGGTGGGTGAATGAATGACAGTGGGTGGGTGAATGAATGACAGTGGGTGGGTGAATGAATGACAGTGGGTGGGTGAATGAATGACAGTGGATGGGTGAATGAATGACAGTGGGTGGGTGGGTGAATGAATGACAGTGGGTGGGTGGGTGAATGAATGACGGTGGGTGGGTGAATGAATGACAGTTGAATGCATGACAGTGGGTGGGTGGGTGAATGAATGACAGTGGGTGGGTGGGTGAATGAATGACAGTTGAATGAATGATGGTGGGTGGGTGAATGAATGACAGTATGGGTGAATGAATGACAGTGGGTGGGTGGGTGAATGAATGACAGTGGGTGGGTGGGTGAATGACAGTGGATGGGTGAATGAATGACAGTGGGTGGGAGAATGAGGATGGGCGGGTGAATGAGGGTGGGCGGGTGAATGAGGGTGGGTGGGTGAATGAGGGTGGGTGGGTGAATGATGGTGGCTGGGTGAATGACGGTGGGTGGGTGAATGACGACGGGTGGGTGGGTGAATGACGGTGGGCGAGTGGGTGGGTGAATGACGGTGGGTGGGTGAATGACGGTGGGTGAGTGGGTGGGTGAATGAATGACAGTGGGTGGGTGAATGAATGACAGTGTGTGGGTGGGTGAATGAATGACAGTGGGTGGGTGAATGAATGAATGACAGTGGGTGGGTGAATGAATGAAAGTGGGTGGGTGGGTGCATGAATGACAGTGGGTTGGGTAAATGAATGACAGTGGGTGGGTGGGTGGGTGAATGAATGACAGTGGGTGGGTGGGTGAATGAATGAATGACGTGGGTGGGTGAATGAATGACGTGGGTGGGGGAATGAATGATGGTGGGTGGGTGGGTGGGGGAATGAATGATTGGGGGATTGAATGACAGTTTGGGTGGGTGAATGAATGACAGTGGCTGGGTGGGTGGGTGGGTGAATGAATGACAGTGGGTGGGTGGGTGAATGAATGGCGATGGGTGGGTGAATGAATGACAGTGGGTGGGTGGGTGAATGAATGAATGACAGTGGGTGGGTGGGTGGGTGGGTGGGTGAATGAATGACAGTGGGTGGGTGGGTGGGTGGGTGGGTGAATGAATGACAGTCAGGTGGGTGGGTTAATGAATGAATGACAGTCAGGTGGGTGGGTTAATGAATGAATGATGGTGGGTGGGTGGGTGGGTGAGTGAATGAATGACAGTGGATGGGTGGGTGAATGAATGAATGACAGTGGGTTGGGTGAATGAATGAATGACAGTGGGTGGGTGGGTAAATGAATGACAGTGGGTGGGTGGGTGAATGAATGAATGACAGTGGGTGGGTGGGTGAATGAATGAATGACAGTGGGTGGGTGGGTGAATGAATGAGGGTGGGTGGGTAGGCGGGTGGGTGAATGAATGAGGGTGGGTGGGTGGGCGGGTGAATGAATGAGGGTGGGTGGGTGGGCGGGTGAATGAATGACATTGGGTTAGGACACATTGGGTGAATGAATGACAGTGGGTGGGTGAATGAATGACTGTGGGTGGGTAGGTGGGTGAATGAATGACGTGGGTGGGTGAATGACGGTTGAATGACGGTGTGTGGGTGAATGACGGTTGAAAGACGGTTGGTGGGTGAATGACGGTTGAATGACGGTGGGTGGGTGAATGAATTACGGTGGGTGGGTGACAGACAGTGACTGGGTGGGTGACAGACAGTGACTGGGTGGGTGACAGATAGTGACTGGGTGGGTGACAGATAGTGACTGGGTGGGTGACAGACAGTGACTGGGTGGGTGACAGATAGTGACTGGGTGGGTGACAGACAGTGACTGGGTGGGTGACAGACAGTGACTGGGTGGGTGACAAACAGTACTGGGTGGGGTGATTTACCCTGACCGGGAGGGTGCAGGTTGCCGCCGGACAGTTCCCCCTCCTGCCCCCGATATCCCCGCAGCAGCTGCCCGGGACGGGAGGTGGGCTTGGGGGAGGGGACGCGGGAGGTGGGCTCAGGGGGGGGGGCACGGGAGATGGGCTCGGGGGGGGGCACGGGAGATGGGCTCGAGGGGGGGGGCACGGGAGATGGGCTCGAGGGGGGTTCCAAAGAGCTTACCATCTAATTTTGTTGCACGGGAGGTGGGCTCGGGGGGGGGGGGCGGGAGGTGGGCTCGGGGGGGGCGCGGGAGGTGAGCTCGGGAAGTTGGCCGCTGGGGGGGGGAAGCAGGCCGCAGGAGGAGCAGGTACTTCCCCCTCCGTCCCCACGTTGGGAGCGGGGGGGGTGAGTGGGCCCTGCGCATGCACGCCTGGACCGCGGGGGAATCGCCGCCATTTTTTAAAACTTTTTTTTCACATTTATTTAAATAACTGGCGCACGGCCGCGTCCGGGGTCCCCTTACCCACGGGCCGGGACGCCAGTGCCCTGTGCCCACCGCTGTTGGCGGCCCTGCATACAGTATAACATCCAGGAGTCTGGGGGACACGGTGCACCCCCAATGTAACTCACCCTGTGAACCCACAAATAGTGCCTGCACGCCGGGAGAATCAGGGAACCACCAGTAGCTGGGGCCCCCTTCCCCCCAACCCCGAATCCCTGCAAACTAACTGGGGTACCCCTATGTTATGTAGGGATCCCCGCAGCTACAGGAACACTTCTCCTCCCTGTGCCTCATTTTCCTGCGCACAAAGCATTCACGCACGTTCACACTTTGTTATTAAAATATACACTTTCCCTGGTATGGGAAATAGAATAAAAACTGCACTTTATTTCTCACCAGCCATATTCCCCACACCCTGTCGCATAGTACGGACTCGAAGAACCCCCCCACAACCTGATATGTATGGCTGGGGCACCTTAGAACCCCTAAACCGGCTCTGTGTGACCTGGGCATTTACTGGGTATCCCCAGTAACCTAGGGACCCCTCGACTGGTTCAGGGACACTTCACATCCCTATGCCGCTTTTACCTTTCCGGTCTGTGCTGAAGCAGGGACCCCATAGTGGTGTGTCGCGAAAGAGTTTTCAAGGGGAGATATTGCCGGGACATGTGCCTCCATGTATCCAGGAATTAGACCTGATTCCTGGGTACATTTTTAGGGGAACCAGCAACTCTGGACCCTGACTAGCTAGGCACATTCTGACAACACTTTCTCCGCAAAGTCCCCCTTGAAACTCATACCACAGCAATCCCTGCGCGCTGGCACTCCCTGCGCGCTGGCACTCCCTGCTCAGTAAAAACACATTAAAAAAAAAAAAAAAAAAAACAACACTTTATTACCGCACATTACAGGTTATGCATGTACAAACCCTGGGCTCAAGAGCTGACACTCTATAAACCCAACACACAGATCAGGGGTAACACACACACACACACACTGCGGTCCATCGCTTCCCAGAATACAGACACACACACACACACACACACACTGCAGTCCATCGCTTCCCAGAATACAGACACACACACACACACACACTGCGGTCCATCACTTCCCAGAATACAGACACACACACACACACACACACACACACACACACACACTGCGGTCCATCGCTTCCCAGAATACAGACACACACACACACACACACACACACACACACACACACACACACACTGCCGTCCATCGCTTCCCAGAATACAGACACACACACACACACACACACTGCGGTCCATCGCTTCCCAGAATACACTTTCTACTGAACAGACGGAGGTCGCGTGACTTCCCCGGGCGCGCACACACACACGCGCGCACACACACACACACACGCTATACAGACCAAAGTTTCTGAATGTCTCTCTGCGATATCATACTGGATGGCCCTCCGCCGACTTAAACTCAACATGGCAAAAACAGAGCTCCTCATACTTCCTCCCAAACCTGCTACCTCCTTCCACATTACTGTTAGAAGCACCATCATTCACCCAGATCCCCTGACGAAGTGACCACGAGTCACGAAACGCGTAGGGAGGAGGAGCTTAGTTCTGTGAGCCGTCCAGGCACCCGTAGTTCCAGACGCGAGGAGAGTTTCCTGCATCACTGACGTCACACGCATGCCGATAGCGGGTCTGCGGTCAGTGATCCTCTCCGTCGCGCCACGTGGAGCTTCCAAGTTGCGGACGGCATCCGTGAGTGTCCCATCATACCCCCTGACATTGTGAGTGTGGGTTTTTATGTTTTTAATAATCTATTAAAAGTTGTTTCGGTCTACACCATATCTGTGTCCAATCCCTATTTTCATATTCGTGGGGGTGCTGCACCGGTTTCACCACCGCTACCACCACTGACTGAGAAGCACTCCGTTAAGCCATTCCACGAGGGGTCCGTGAGAAGAGCCGAGGAGAAGGGGAGCCATCACAGATTCTCTCCACTGCACGTGCAGGCGCTACCTATGTGAGTAATATTCTTCTCATCGTAAGATAGGGATTGATTGTCCAACTACGCTGCGCAATCAGGTGTCCCTTGTCATCTGTTATTTCAGAAGCAGCCAAACATCCCTGACAAGAACATCCTCCCATCCGGAACATTATCCTTATAAGCCCTTATCCGTCCCAAGGAACCTTTATATAAAGACTGCCTCTAGATCACGGTATATTGGACTAACCAGCGCCGGGGACTTTTATTTTTGTTTGTGTGATTTCTGTACCGGATTTGGAAAAGTCTGTTTTATATTGTCCCCTAGGCTGCTAATTCATCACAATATCATCACACTGATATCACTCTGTTTTCACTTGTATTGCACTAATTTTAGAATCAATCAATTGTATTATATTGCACTACAATCACCAATTAGTGTAGGTCAGCGCTTCCAGAGGGTTAAAATTGTTTGTTTATTCACCCAGTAGCCCAAGCACGCTGCCTAGGGGTCACACTTGACTCGCCTCTCACATTCAAAAAGGTAGATAAATCCGTTTTTTCCTCCGCAATATAACAAAGATACGCCCTTTCCTCTGTTACTCGACTGCTAAAACTCTGACTCAGGCCCTCATTCTCTCCCATCTTGATTACTGCAACCTCCTGCTGTCCGGCCTTCCTGCCTCTCACCTGTCTCCCCTACAATCTATCCTAAACGCTGCTGCCAGAATCACGCTACTCTTTCCTAGATCTGTCTCAGCATCTCCCCTCATGAAATCCCTCTCCTGGCTTCCTATCAAATCCCGCATCTCACACCCCATTCTCCTCCTCACTTTAAAGCTTTACACTCTTCTGCCCCTCCTTATATCTCAGCCCTAATTTCTCGCTATGCTCCATCCCGACTCTTGCGTTCTGCTCAAGGATGTCTTCTTTCTACCCCCTTTGTATCTAAAGCCCTCTCCCGCCTTAAACCTTTTTCACTGACCGCCCCACACCTCTGGAATGCCCTTCCCCTCAGTACCCGACTAGCACCCTCTCTATCCACCTTTAAGACCCACCTTAAGACACATCTGCTTAACGAAGCATATGAGTAGCTCCATGGCTGATAATTTACACCTCGCACATAAAGCTTGGCCCCTGCAGACGCACTTACCAGAGTACCAGTAGGCCCTCCTACTGTCTCTGTATGTCCTTCCTACCTACCAATTAGATTGTAAGCCCTCCTACTGTCTCTGTATGTCCTTCCTACCTACCAATTAGATTGTAAGCTCTTCGGGGCAGGGACTCCTCTTCCTAAATGTTACTTTTATGCCTGTAGCGCTTATTCCCATAATCTGTTATTTGTACTATTTGTTATTTATATGATTGTCACGTCTATTACTGCTGTGAAGCGCTATGTACATTAATGGCGCGACAGTATATAAATAAAAATATACATACATATTACACAGTACATAAGGATTTAAGGAGACCCATTAGAAATGGTGCAGGGACAGTGTATCGTGAGCGGAAGCGTGAGAGAGCGCAGCGAGAGAGAGCGCGAGAGAGAGAGCGCAGCGAGAGAGAGAGCGCAGCGAGAGAGAGCGCAGCGAGAGAGAGAGCGCAGCGAGAGAGAGCGCAGCGAGAGAGAGAGCGCAGCGAGAGAGAGAGCGCAGCGAGAGAGCGAGCGCAGAGAGAGAGAGAGAGAGAGAGAGAGAGGGAGAGAGAGAGAGAGAGAGAGAGAGAGAGAGAGAGAGAGAGAGAGAGAGAGAGAGAGAGAGAGAGCGAGCGCAGCGAGAGAGAGAGCGAGCGCAGCGAGAGAGAGAGAGAGCGAGCGCAGCAAGAGAGAGCGAGCGCAGCAAGAGAGAGAGAGAGAGCGCAGCGAGAGAGAGAGCGCAGCGAGAGAGAGAGAGAGCACAGCGAGAGAGAAAGCGCAGCGAGAGAGAGAGCGCAGCGAGAGCGCAATTTTCACATTTCCAACCTACAGTAAACTGTTACTAGATGGTAATTTAAGCCCTAATAATAGATACAGATAACCTGGTCAAACAAATGACACTAAAACATGATACTTTTACAATATTTATCAACAAATGGATTAAACGTGTAATATCGGTGTGAGACAGTAGGTGACCTGTTGGATTCAGTAGCTGCTGGCGCCCGCTTGAGCAGCAATGACTTCAGATAAGCGTGTCCTGTAACTGCGGGTCAGTCTCTCACATCGGTTCTCAGGAATTTTGGCCCATTCCTCCTCACAGAACTGCTTCAGCTCAGTGACATTTGAGGGCTTCCTTGCAGGAATAGCTCGCTTCAGGTCCTGCCACAACATGTCGATGGGGTTTTGATCCAGACCTTGACTAGACTATTCTTAAAAACATGGACTTCTTCTCCAGCCATTGTTTTGTAGATCTGCTTGTATGTTTAGGATCATTGTCTTGCTGCATGAACCACTTTCGCTTCAGCTTCAGCTCACGGGCAGATGGCCTGACATTCTCCTCAAGAATCTTCTGATACAATGCAGAATTCATGGTTGCCGTCCAGGTCCTGAGGCAGCAAGCATCTCCAAACCATCACACTCTCCCATGCATGATGGTTGGGATGAGGTTCTTCTGTTTGAATGCAGTGTTTGGTTTTCGTCAAACATAACATATCTCATTGAGGCCAAAAAGTTTTACCTTTGACTTGTCTGGTCAGAGAACATTGTTGCAGACGTCTTGTGGATCATCTACAGTATGTGCTCTTTGGCAAACTTCAGAGAGAAAGAAATTTTCTTTTTAGAGAGCAGTGGTTTCCTCCTGGCTATCCTTCCATGATCACCATTCTTGTTCAGTCTTTTTCTGATAGTAGTCATGAACACTCACATTAGCCAAGGTGAGAGTATGCCACGTGTGCCCATCAGAAACTGGACTAGACCACGAGGCTGAGGTGGGGACTTATATAAACCACAGCCCTACAACCGCGGGGACAGCTCTGGAGTGCAGAGTCAGGGTCGTGTAGCCTGGTCAGGGTAGGAGTGCAGGTAGGTCGTGGTACTTGCCGTGGTCCGGGGTTGGAGAGAGAAGAGTGGTCGTGATCCATAGCCGAGGAGAGAGCAGGAGTCCAAAAACAAGCCAATGTCCAGGGATATAGAAGAGAGAAGTCCAGGTACAAGCAGGGGTCACAACAAAGGCCAACGAAGGCGCAGTAACAGGCAACGATCAGTGCGGCAAGCACAGTGCCAAACCAAGGTTTATGCTCAGCAATCAGCAGAGGGCTTATTGGGCATAAAAAGGGACAAGAGCCAATGGGAAGGCATAAGGAGCAGTGATGTCACACATAGGTAGAACGCTGATAGGATGAGCCTGGATGGAGATCAGGTAAGACACAGCTGAGGTTGATCCCATCATTACCCGGATGAGGTGCACGGCATGCTCAAGAGAGGCGCGGTGTGTGGCGACCCTGTCGCCGGCGAGATTGCTCGCCGTGGTGACATCAGGCGGCTAAGAACAAGGAATCTCCTTACTGGTGCAGCGCTTGCACACAACCGGGAACTGTACATGACGCGTACGGAGGACGGAGCCTAGCCGCGGTCCTTCCAGAGAGGCCTGCAGATCCTTGGATGTTACTCTGGGGTTCTTTGTGACTTCCTGGATGATTTGCCAGTTTGTTCTTGGAGAGATTTTGGTAGAACGACCGCTCCTGGGTAGAGCGACTGTGGTCTTGGACTTTCTCCATTTGTCTGGCCCCCAAATCCTTAGAAATGATTTTGTAACCCTTTCTAGACTGAGCACCAATAACGGCTTTTCTCAGGTCCTCAGACATTTCTTTTGATCGTGGCATGAGGTGTTCCCACACACCTGTATGCTGAAGACCAAACTCACAAAGTTTCTGATCTCTATATAGGGTGGGGCCTCCTAAACTCACACCTGACGAGCTACCTAATTATTTAAACACCTGATTGTAATTATCCCCTTTAATGTAGCTGATAAAACCAGCGTTTCACCTACTTTTTCATATACCTTGACTCTTAATTACTCATTGTTTGTCTAATTCATACATCATTTTGTTTCAAAAGTCATGGAATTGGTTAATATAAACCCTATTGAATATTTAAGAAAAAAATGGTTTTGATTCACGAATGTGCCCCATGTCATCCAATGTATTGTCCCCTGTACCGACCAGATCTGATAATACTGGATCTGAGTCCGTATCGCCCGAACCATGTCCCTGGTGGTACCCCCTGTTCCAGGGTTATGCCCCCGAACTGAAATCCACCCGGTTCATTTTGCGCAGTGGTCCCATCGTAGATCAGTGGTGGGAGGAAGGAACGTTCACCACTGAGGAGAAGGCAGAGACTCTCTTTAAGCGCGAGAGTGAAATAAAGATGGGAGTTCGTATCCCCAAAGGTTCCCCTTGTCTGAACAGAAAGGCTAATCCAAAGGACCTGGGTTCTGGGTGTTACCTGGCAAGGGAAGGGGTAGAAAGATTGTAAAGTTAAGCCGAGCTGACCGGGCTTTAAGAGCTAGATTCCGGCAGTCTAATGGGTATTATTTCCCGTACGTTATGCAGGAAATAGATGACCACCGGCGGGAATGGTTACGCTTAGCTGTGATTGACTACTTACAGCATAAAACAAGTCAAAGAATTCATAACAGAGTCCCTAATATTTTCTATTATGGGGGAGTGGATGATAGGGACTTGTATATTTATGGACAGGGCGGAGGTACGCCAAGACGCTGAGGTACCCAAAATCTACTCTGCTTGAATAGAAGATTTTGACGGGCGGCCTGTTAAAAAGCCGGACCCTCGGTATTACAATTAGAAGTTAAATGGTAATATTGTTAATTGGTTACACCATCACTGATATCAGTGGATGGCAGGCATTAATTATGTTTGTGATTTGTGTCATTCTGCAGGCTTCCAGGATGACAGACGGTGCAGTAAACACGTGTTACAGCTCTATATATGTATATGGGGAGGGCGGAGCGGGCACAGATACTGAGCTCTATATAGGTATATGGGGAGGGGAGAGCGGGCACAGATACTGAGCTCTCTATATATGTATATGAGGAGGGGAGAGCGGGCACAGATACTGAGCTCTCTATATATGTATATGGGGAGTGGGGGTCGGACACGTGTTACAGCTCTATATATGTATATGGGGAGGGCGGAGTGGGCACAGATACTGAGCTCTATATATGTATATGGGGAGGGGAGAGCGGGCACAGATACTGAGCTCTCTATATATGTATATGGGGAGGGGAGAGCGGGCACAGATACTGAGCTCTATATATGTATATGGAGAGAGCGGAGCGGGCACAGATACTGAGCTCTATATATGTATATGGGGAGGGGAGAGCGGGCACAGATACTGAGCTCTCTATATATGTATATGGGGAGGGGAGAGCGGGCACAGATACAGAACTCTCTATATATGTGTATGGGGAGTGGGGGTCGGACACGTATTACAGCTCTATATATGTATATGGGGATGGGGGAGCGGGCACAGATACTGAGCTCTATATATGTATATGGGGAGGGCGGAGCGGGCACAGATACTGAGCTCTATATAGGTATATGGGGAGGGGAGAGCGGGCACAGATACTGAGCTCTCTATATATGTATATGAGGAGGGGAGAGCGGGCACAGATACTGAGCTCTCTATATATGTATATGGGGAGTGGGGGTCGGACACGTGTTACAGCTCTATATATGTATATGGGGAGGGCGGAGTGGGCACAGATACTGAGCTCTATATATGTATATGGGGAGGGGAGAGCGGGCACAGATACTGAGCTCTCTATATATGTATATGGGGAGGGGAGAGCGGGCACAGATACTGAGCTCTATATATGTATATGGAGAGAGCGGAGCGGGCACAGATACTGAGCTCTATATATGTATATGGGGAGGGGAGAGCGGGCACAGATACTGAGCTCTCTATATATGTATATGGGGAGGGGAGAGCGGGCACAGATACAGAACTCTCTATATATGTGTATGGGGAGTGGGGGTCGGACACGTATTACAGCTCTATATATGTATATGGGGATGGGGGAGCGGGCACAGATACTGAGCTCTCTATATATGTATATGGGGAGGGTGGCGCGGGCACATATACTGAGCTCTCTATATATGTATATGGGGAGGGCGGAGCGGGCACAGATACTGAGCTCTATATATGTATATGGGGAGGGGAGAGCGGGCACAGATACTGAGCTCTCTATATATGTATATGGGGAGGGGAGAGCGGGCACAGATAGAGAACTCTCTATATATGTATATGGGGAGTGGGGGTCGGACACGTGTTACAGCTCTATATATGTATATGGGGAGGGCGGAGCGGGCACAGATACTGAGCTCTATATATGTATATGGGGAGGGCGAAGCGGGCACAGATACTGAGCTCTATATATGTATATGGGGAGGGGAGAGCGGGCACATATACTGAGCTCTCTATATATGTATATGGGGAGGGCGGAGCGGACACAGATACTGAGCTCTATATATGTATATGGGGAGGGGAGAGCGGGCACATATACTGAGCTCTATATAGGTATATGGGGAGGGGAGAGCAGGCACAGATACTGAGCTCTCTATATATGTACAGTATATGGGGAGTGGGGGGCGGACACGTGTTACAGCTCTATATATGTATATGGGGAGGGGGGAGCTGCCACAGATACTGAGCTCTCTATATATGTATATGGGGAGGGGGAGTGGGCACAGATACTGAGCTCTCTATATATGTATATGGGGAGGGGGAGTGGGCACAGATACTGAGCTCTCTATACATGTATATGGGGAGGGGGGAGTGGGCACAGATACTGAGCTCTCTATATGTATATGGGGAGGGGGAGTGAGCACAGATACTGAGCTCTCTATATGTATATGGGGAGGGGGGAGTGGGCACAGATACTGAGCTCTCTATATGTATATGGGGAGGGGGAGCGGGCACAGATACTGAGCTCTCTATATGTATATGGGGAGTGGGAGTGAGCACAGATACTGAGCTCTATATATGTATATGGGGAGGGGGGAGTGGGCACAGATACTGAGCTCTCTATATGTATATTGGGAGGGGGAGTGAGCACAGATACTGAGCTCTGTATATGTATATGGGGAGGGGGGAGTGGGCACAGATACTGAGCTCTCTATATGTATATGGGGAGGGGGAGCGGGCACAGATACTGAGCTCTCTATATGTATATGGGGAGGGGGAGTGAGCACAGATACTGAGCTCTATATATGTATATGGGGAGGGGGGAGAGGGCACAGATACTGAGCTCTCTATGTATATGGGGAGGGGGAGTGAGCACAGATACTGAGCTCTCTATATGTATATGGGGAGGGGGGAGTGGGCACAGATACTGAGCTCTCTATATGTATATGGGGAGGGGGAGCGGGCACAGATACTGAGCTCTCTATGTATATGGGGAGAGGGGAGCGGGCACAGATACTGAGCTCTCTATATATGTGTATGGGGACGGGGAGTGGGCACAGATACTGAGCTCTCTATACTGTATATGTATATGGGGAGGGGGAGCGGGCACAGATACTGAGCTCTCTATATGTATATGGGGAGGGGGAGTGAGCACAGATACTGAGCTCTATATATGTATATGGGGAGGGGGGAGTGGGCACAGATACTGAGCTCTCTATATGTATATGGGGAGGGGGAGTGAGCACAGATACTGAGCTCTCTATATGTATATGGGGAGGGGGGAGTGGGCACAGATACTGAGCTCTCTATATGTATATGGGGAGGGGGAGCGGGCACAGATACTGAGCTCTCTATATGTATATGGGGAGGGGGACTGAGCACAGATACTGAGCTCTATATATGTATATGGGGAGGGGGAGAGGGCACAGATACTGAGCTCTCTATATTTGTATATGGGGAGGGGGAGTGAGCACAGATACTGAGCTCTCTATATGTATATGGGGAGGGGGAGTGGGCACAGATACTGAGCTCTCTATATATGTATATGGGGAGGGGGAGTGAGCACAGATACTGAGCTCTCTATATGTATATGGGGAGGGGGACTGAGCACAGATACTGAGCTCTATATATGTATATGGGGAGGGGGAGAGGGCACAGATACTGAGCTCTCTATATTTGTATATGGGGAGGGGGAGTGAGCACAGATACTGAGCTCTCTATATGTATATGGGGAGGGGGAGTGGGCACAGATACTGAGCTCTCTATATGTATATGGGGAGGGGGGAGTGGGAACAGATACTGAGCTCTCTATATGTGTATTTGGAGGGGGGAGTGGGCACAGATACTGAGCTCTATATATGTATATGGGGAGGGGGAGTGGGCACAGATACTGAGCTCTCTATATGTATATGGGGAGGGGGAGTGAGCACAGATACTGAGCTCTCTATATGTATATGGGGAGGGGGGAGTGGGCACAGATACTGAGCTCTCTATATGTATATGGGGAGGGGGGAGTGGGCACAGATACTGAGCTCTATATATGTATATGGGGAGGGGGGAGTGGGCACAGATACTGAGCTCTCTATATGTATATGGGGAGGGGGAGTGGGCACAGATACTGAGCTCTATATATGTATATGGGGAGGGGGGAGTGGGCACAGATACTGAGCTCTATATATGTATATGGGGAGGGGGAGTAGGCACAGATACTGAAGGAGGTTCCTCCCAGAAATAAGTTGTTTCTGGTTCTGACCAGGGCAGGGCTTGGCTTTGGCCCAGAAGGGGGTGGATGAGAGATGCCAGGAATGTCCCGGGCTGGAGCAGGAAGAAACCACAGGCCCATTAATAAAATCAGACCTGTTTATTACCGGGGTGTGACTGTCACCTGGAATCCGGGAGGGAGAACCTGTCACCCATGGAACCTCCCATCACCACATCCGTTCCCGTGTGTGAGAGATCACCGGCGTACACCTTCATCAAGGATTACACCCATATTCTGCCAGCCCCCACAGACAGGACATCACATGGCACACAACACTTCCCCTATACACATCTGTAGGGTCACCCGGTTACTTACATCCCATTCCCCTATACCCGTCTGTAGGATCACACTCCCCTATACCCGTCTGTAGGATCACAATCCCCTATACCCGTCTGTAGGATCACATTCCCCTATACACGTCTGTAGGATCACATTCCCCTATACCCGTCTGTAGGATCACACTCCCCTATACCCGTCTGTAGGATCACACTCCCATATACACGTCTGTAGGATCAAACTCCCCTATACACATCTGTAGGGTCACCCGGTTACTTACATCCCATTCCCCTATACCCGTCTGTAGGATCACACTCCCCTATACACGTCTGTAGGATCACATTCCCCTATACACATCTGTAGGATCACATTCCCCTATACCCGTCTGTAGGATCACATTCCCCTATACCCATCTGTAGGATCACATTCCCCTATACCCGTCTGTAGGATCACACTCCCCTATACACGTCTGTAGGATCACACTCCCATATACACGTCTGTAGGATCAAACTCCCCTATATACATCTGTAGGATCACCCGGTTACTTACATCACACTCCGCTATACCCCTCTGTAGGATCACATTCCCCTATACCTGTCTGTAGGATCACACTCCCCTATACACGTCTGTAGGATCACACTCCCCTATACACATCTGTAGGATCACATTCCCCTATAAACGTCTGTAGGATCAAACTCCCCTATACACGTCTGTAGGATCAAACTCCCCTATACACGTCTGTAGGATCACATTCCCCTATACAAGTCTGTAGGATCAAACTCCCCTATACACGTCTGTAGGATCACATTCCCCTATACAAGTCTGTAGGATCAAACTCCCCTATACCCGTCTGTAGGATCACACTCCCCTATACCCGTCTGTAGGATCACACTCCCCTATACACGTCTGTAGGATCACACGCCCCTATACCCGTCTGTAGGATCACACGCCCCTATACACGTCTGTAGGATCACATTCCCCTATACCCGTCTGTAGGATCACACTCCCCTATACACGTTTGTAGGATCACATTCCCCTATACAAGTCTGTAGGATCAAAATCCCCTATGCCCGTCTGTAGGATCACACTCCCCTATACCCGTCTGTAGGATCACACTCCCCTATACCCGTCTGTAGGATCACGCTCCCCTATACACGTCTGTAGGATCACACTCCCCTATACCCGTCTGTAGGATCAACCTCCCCTATACACGTCTGTAGGATCACACTCCCCTATACCAGTCTGTAGGATCACACTCCCCTATACACGTCTGTAGGATCACACTCCCCTATACCCGTCTGTAGGATCAAACTCCCCTATACCCGTCTGTAGGATCACACTCCTCTATACCCGTCTGTAGGATCACACTCCCCTATAAAACTTCTGTAGGATCACACTCCCCTATACCCGTCTGTAGGATCACCCTATTCCCCATATTATTGAGATCTCCCTCGTTCCCAATTCTTCCGGCACTTGGGATTACACAATGTGGAGTATAAATTACTCCCCTCATTAATACTTCCTCACCTTCTCTCCCACTCGCTGAATGCGTCTGATCATGCAGCCTCACGGGGGGGAGAGGGGGTGGCAGTGTCAACACGTGGGGGGGGCGGCAGTGTCTACACGTGGGGGGGGCGGCAGTGTCAACACGTGGGGGGGTCGGCAGTGTCTACACGTGGGGGGTCGGCAGTGTCTACACGTGGGGGGTCGGCAGTGTCTACACGTGGGGGGGCGGCAGTGTCTACACGTGGGGGGGGGGCAGTGTCTACACGTGGGGGGGGCAGTGTCTACACGTGGGGGGGGGCAGTGTCTACACGTGGGGGGGGGGCAGTGTCTACACGTGGGGGTGGCAGTGTCTACATGTGGGGGGGGCAGTTTGTACACGGGGGGGGGCAGTGTGTACACGTGGGGGAGGGTGAGAAGTGTATGACTCGTGTATCTCCCCCCCGTGCACATGTGAACTCTGTCGTAATAATAATAATTATAATAATAGCATGTTCTTGTATAGCGCTGCTAGTTTTACGTAGCGCTTTACAGAGACATTTTGCAGGCACAGGTCCCTGCCCCGTGGAGCTTACAATCTATGTTTTTGGTGCCTGAGGCACAGGGATATAAAGTGACTTGCCCAAGGTCACAAGGAGCCGACACCGGGAATTGAACCAGGCTCCCTCTTTACTCACTGAGCCACTCCTTCTCCTGCTTCACACTCAGTGCCAGTGTCTTTACTCACTGAGCCACTCCTTCTCCCAGGCTCCCCTGCTTCACACTCAGTGCCAGTCAGTGTCTGTACTCACTGAGCCACTCCTTCTCCCAGGCTCCCCTGCTTCACACTCAGTGCCAGTCAGTGTCTTTACTCACTGAGCCGCTCCTTCTCCCAGGCTCCCCTGCTTCACACTCAGTGCCAGTCAGTGTCTTTACTCACTGAGCCACTCCTTCTCCCAGGCTCCCCTGCTTCACACTCAGTGCCAGTCAGTGTCGTTACTCACTGAGCCGCTCCTTCTCCCAGGTTCCCCTGCTTCACACTCAGTGCCAGTCAGTGTCTTTACTCACGGAGCCGCTCCTTCTCCCAGGTTCCCCTGCTTCACACTCAGTGCCAGTCAGTGTCTTTACTCACTGAGCTGCTCCTCCCATGTTCTCCTGCTTCACACTCAGTGCCAGTCAGTGTCTTTACTCACTGAGCCGCTCCTTCTCCCAGGTTCCCCTGCTTTACACTCAGTGCCAGTCAGTGTCTGTACTCACTGAGCCGCTCCTTCTCCCAGGTCCCCTGCTTCACACTCAGTGCCAGTCAGTGTCTTTACTCGCTGAGCCGCTCCTTCTCCCAGGTTCCCCTGCTTCACACTCAGTGCCAGTCAGTGTCGTTACTCACTGAGCCGCTCCTTCTCCCAGGTTCCCCTGCTTCACACTCAGTGCCAGTCAGTGTCTTTACTCACTGAGCCGCTCCTTCTCCCAGGTTTCCCTGCTTCACACTCAGTGCCAGTCAGTGTCTTTACTCACTGAGCCGCTCCATCTCCCAGGTTCCCCTGCTTCACACTCAGTGCCAGTCAGTGTCTTTACTCACTGAGCCGCTCCTTCTCCCAGGTTCACCTGCTTCACACTCAGTGCCAGTGTCTTTACTCACTGAGCCGCTCCATCTCCCAGGTTCCCCTGCTTCACACTCAGTGCCAGTCAGTGTCTTTACTCACTGAGCCGCTCCTTCTCCCAGGTTCCCCTGCTTCACACTCAGTGCCAGTGTCTTTACTCACTGAGCCGCTCCTTCTCCCAGGTTCCCCTGCTTCACACTCAGTGCCAGTCAGTGTCTTTACTCACTGAGCCGCTCCTTCTCCAGGTTCCCCTGCTTCACACTCACTGCCAGTCAGTGTCTTTACTCACTGAGCCGCTCCTTCTCCCAGGTTCCCCTGCCTCACACTCAGTGCCAGTCAGTGCCTTTACTCACTTAGCCGCTCCTTCTCCCAGGTTCCCCTGCCTCACACTCAGTGCCAGTCAGTGTCTTTACTCACTGAGCCGCTCCTTCTCCCAGGTTCCCCTGCTTCACACTCAGTGCCAGTCAGTGCCTTTACTCACTGAACCGCTCCTTCTCCCAGGTTCCCCTGCTTCACACTCAGTGCCAGTCAGTGTCTTTACTCACTGAGCCGCTCCTTCTCCCAGGTTCCCCTGCTTCACACTCAGTGCCAGTCAGTGTCTTTACTCACTGAGCCGCTCCTTCTCCCAGGTTCCCCTGTTTCACACTCAGTGCCAGTCAGTGTCTTTACTCACTGAGCCGCTCCTTCTCCCAGGTTCCCCTGCTTCACACTCAGTGCCAGTCAGAGTCTTTACTCACTGAGCCGCTGCTTCTCCCAGGCTCCCCTGCTTCACACTCAGTGCCAGTGTCTTTACTCACTGAGCTGCTCCTTCTCCCAGGCTCCCCTGCTTCACACTCAGTGCCAGTGTCTTTACTCACTGAGCCGCTCCTTCTCCCAGGTTCCCCTGCTTCACACTCAGTGCCAGTCAGTGTCTTTACTCACTGAGCCGCTGCTTCTCCCAGGCTCCCCTGCTTCACACTCAGTGCCAGTCAGTGTCTTTACTCGCTGAGCCGCTCCTTCTCCCAGGCTCCCCTGCTTCACACTCAGTGCCAGTCAGTGTCTGTACTCACTGAGCCGCTCCTTCTCCCAGGTTCCCCTGCTTCACACTCAGTGCCAGTCAGTGTCTTTACTCACTGAGCCGCTCCATCTCCCAGGTTCCCCTGCTTCACACTCAGTGCCAGTCAGTGTCTTTACTCACTGAGCCGCTCCTTCTCCAGGTTCCCCTGCTTCACACTCAGTGTCAGTCAGTGTCGTTACTCACTGAGCCGCTCCTTCTCCCAGGTTCCCTTTGGAACACACATCCCTGCCCGCTGAATACTGAGGCTGCCCAGGGAGCGTCCCCTTGGCACACACATCCCTGCCCGCTGAGTACTGAGGCTGCCCAGGGAGCGTCCCCTTGGAACACACATCCCTGCCCGCTGAATACTGAGGCTGCCCAGGGAGCGTCCCATTGGCACACACATCCCTGCCCGCTGAGTACTGAGGCTGCCCAGGGAGCGTCCCCTTTGGCACACACATCCCTGCCCGCTGAGTACTGAGGCTGCCCAGGGAGCGTCCCCTTGGCACACACATCCCTGCCCGCTGAGTACTGAGGCTGCCCAGGGTGTGTCCCCTTGGCACACACATCCCTGCCCGCTGAGTACTGAGGCTGCCCAGGGTGTGTCCCCTTGGCACACACATCCCTGCCCGCTGAGTACTGAGGCTGCCCAGGGTGTGTCCCCTTGGCACACACATCCCTGCCCGCTGAGTACTGAGGCTGCCCAGGGAGCGTCCCCTTGGCACACACATCCCTGCCCGCTGAGTACTGAGGCTGCCCAGGGAGCGTCCCCTTGGCACACACATCCCTGCCCGCTGAGTACTGAGGCTGCCCAGGGAGCGTCCCCTTGGAACACACATCCCTGCCCGCTGAATACTGAGGCTGCCCAGGGAGCGTCCCATTGGAACAAACATCCCTGCCCGCTGAGTACTGAGGCTGCCCAGGGAGCGTCCCATTGGCACACACATCCCTGCCCGCTGAGTACTGAGGCTGCCCAGGGAGCGTCCCCTTTGGCACACACATCCCTGCCCGCTGAGTACTGAGGCTGCCCAGGGAGCGTCCCCTTTGGCACACACATCCCTGCCCGATGAGTACTGAGGCTGCCCAGGGAGCGTCCCATTGGCACACACATCCCTGCCCGCTGAGTACTGAGGCTGCCCAGGGTGTGTCCCCTTGGCACACACATCCCTGCCCGCTGAGTACTGAGGCTGCCCAGGGACCGTCCCCTTGGCACACACATCCCTGCCCGCTGAGTACTGAGGCTGCCCAGGGAGCGTCCCATTGGCACACACATCCCTGCCCGCTGAGTACTGAGGCTGCCCAGGTAGCGTCCCCTTGGCACACACATCCCTGCCCGCTGAGTACTGAGGCTGCCCAGGGAGCGTCCCCTTGGCACACACATCCCTGCCCGCTGAGTACTGAGGCTGCCCAGGGAGCGTCCCATTGGCACACACATCCCTGCCCGCTGAGTACTGAGGCTGCCCAGGGAGCGTCCCCTTGGCACACACATCCCTGCCCGCTGAGTACTGAGGCTGCCCCGGGAGCGTCCCCTTGGCACACACATCCCTGCCCGCTGAGTACTGAGGCTGCCCAGGGAGCGTCCCCTTGGCACACACATCCCTGCCCGCTGAGTACTGAGGCTGCCCAGGGAGCGTCCCCTTGGCACACACATCCCTGCCCGCTGAGTACTGAGGCTGCCCAGGGAGCGTCCCCTTGGAACACACATCCCTGCCCGCTGAGTACTGAGGCTGCCCAGGGAGCGTCCCCTTGGCACACACATCCCTGCCCACTGAGTACTGAGGCTGCCCAGGGAGTGTCCCCTTGGCACACAAATCCCTGCCCGCTGAGTACTGAGGCTGCCCCGGGAGCGTCCCCTTGGCACACACATCCCTGCCCGCTGAGTACTGAGGCTGCCCAGGGTGTGTCCCCATTGGCACACACATCCCTGCCCGCTGAGTACTGAGGCTGCCCAGGGAGCGTCCCTTTGGCACACACATCCCTGCCCGCTGAGTACTGAGGCTGCCCAGGGAGCGTCCCATTGGCACACACATCCCTGCCCGCTGAGTACTGAGGCTGCCCAGGGTGTGTCCCCTTGGCACACACATCCCTGCCCGCTGAGTACTGCGGCTGCCCAGGGAGCGTCCCCTTGGAACACACATCCCTGCCCGCTGAATACTGAGGCTGCCCAGGGAGCGTCCCCTTGGAACACACATCCCTGCCCGCTGAGTACTGAGGCTGCCCAGGGAGCGTCCCCTTGGCACACACATCCCTGCCCGCTGAGTACTGAGGCTGCCCAGGGAGCGTCCCATTGGCACACACATCCCTGCCCGCTGAGTACTGAGGCTGCCCCGGGAGCGTCCCCTTGGCACACACATCCCTGCCCGCTGAGTACTGAGGCTGCCCAGGGAGCGTCCCCTTGGCACACACATCCCTGCCCGCTGAGTACTGAGGCTGCCCAGGGAGCGTCCCCTTGGCACACACATCCCTGCCCGCTGAGTACTGAGGCTGCCCAGGGAGCGTCCCCTTGGCACACACATCCCTGCCCGCTGAGTACTGAGGCTGCCCAGGGAGCGTCCCCTTGGCACACACATCCCTGCCCGCTGAGTACTGAGGCTGCCCCGGGCACGTCCCATTGGCACACACATCCCTGCCCGCTGAGTACTGAGGCTGCCCAGGGAGCGTCCCCTTGGCACACACATCCCTGCCCGCTGAGTACTGAGGCTGCCCAGGGAGCGTCCCCTTGGCACACACATCCCTGCCCGCTGAGTACTGAGGCTGCCCAGGGAGCGTCCCCTTGGCACACACATCCCTGCCCGCTGAGTACTGAGGCTGCCCAGAGAGCGTCCCCTTGGCACACACATCCCTGCCCGCTGAGTACTGAGGCTGCCCAGGGAGCGTCCCCTTGGCACACACATCCCTGCCCGCTGAGTACTGAGGCTGCCCAGGGAGCTTCCCCTTGGAACACACATCCCTGCCCGCTGAGTACTGAGGCTGCCCAGGGAGCGTCCCCTTGGCACACACATCACTGCCCGCTGAGTACTGAGGCTGCCCAGGGAGCTTCCCCTTGGAACACACATCCCTGCCCACTGAGTACTGAGGCTGCCCAGGGTGTGTCCCCTTGGCACACACATCCCTGCCCGCTGAGTACTGAGGCTGCCCAGGGTGTGTCCCCTTGGCACACACATCCCTGCCCGCTGAGTACTGAGGCTGCCCAGGGAGCGTCCCCTTTGGCACACACATCCATGCCCGCTGAGTACTGAGGCTGCCCAGGGAGCGTCCCATTGGCACACACATCCCTGCCCGCTGAGTACTGAGGCTGCCCAGGGAGCGTCCCATTGGCACACACATCCCTGCCCGCTGAGTACTGAGGCTGCCCAGGGAGCGTCCCCTTTGGCACACACATCCCTGCCCGCTGAGTACTGAGGCTGCCCAGGGAGCGTCCCCTTTGAACACACATCCCTGCCCGCTGAGTACTGAGGCTGCCCAGGGTGTGTCCCCTTGGCACACACATCCCTGCCCGCTGAGTACTGAGGCTGCCCAGGGAGCGTCCCCTTGGCACACACATCCCTGCCCGCTGAGTACTGAGGCTGCCCAGGGTGTGTCCCCTTGGCACACACATCCCTGCCCGCTGAGTACTGAGGCTGCCCAGAGAGCGTCCCCTTGGCACACACATCCCTGCCCGCTGAGTACTGAGGCTGCCCAGGGAGCGTCCCCTTTGGCACACACATCCCTGCCCGCTGAGTACTGAGGCTGCCCAGGGAGCGTCCCCTTTGGCACACACATCCCTGCCCGCTGAGTACTGAGGCTGCCCAGGGAGCGTCCCCTTGGCACACACATCCCTGCCCGCTGAGTACTGAGGCTGCCCAGGGAGCATTCCTTTGGCACACACATCCCTGCCCGCTGAGTACTGAGGCTGCCCAGGGAGCGTCCCCTTGGCACACACATCCCTGCCCGCTGAGTACTGAGGCTGCCCAGGGAGCGTCCCCTTGGCACACACATCCCTGCCCGCTGAGTACTGAGGCTGCCCAGGGTGTGTCCCCTTGGCACACACATCCCTGCCCGCTGAGTACTGAGGCTGCCCAGGGAGCGTCCCTTTGGCACACACATCCCTGCCCGCTGAGTACTGAGGCTGCCCAGGGAGCATCCTTTTGGCACACACATCCCTGCCCGCTGAGTACTGAGGCTGCCCAGGGTGTGTCCCCTTGGCACACACATCCCTGCCCGCTGAGTACTGAGGCTGCCCAGGGAGCGTCCCCTTGGCACACACATCCCTGCCCGCTGAGTACTGAGGCTGCCCAGGGAGCGTCCCCTTGGCACACACATCCCTGCCCGCTGAGTACTGAGGCTGCCCAGGGAGCGTCCCCTTGGCACACACATCCCTGCCCGCTGAATACTGAGGCTGCCCAGGGAGCGTCACCTTGGCACACACATCCCTGCCCACTGAGTACTGAGGCTGCCCAGGGAGCATCCCCTTGGCACACACATTCCTGCCCTCTGAGTACTGAGGCTGCCCAGGGAGCGTCCCCTTGGCACACACATTCCTGCCCGCTGAGTACTGAGGCTGCCCAGGGAGCGTCCCCTTGGCACACACATCCCTGCCCACTGAGTACTGAGGCTGCCCAGGGAGTGTCCCCTTGGCACACACATTCCTGCCTGCTGAGTACTGAGGCTGCCCAGGGAGCGTCCCCTTGGCACACACATCCCTGCCCGCTGAGTATTGAGGCTGCCCAGGGCGCGTCCCATCGGGATTAGACCAGTCACAGTAGACCAGGTCTTTTAACACATTGATATTTTTGGGATCATTCCACAAACAAAACAAGGCAGTGAAATAAAATGGGGTTTATTTGGATAAAACCTCGGAAATACAACAAAACACAAAATACAGGAATATACAACACTTACTGGGACCTGGGGTATGAGAGCCAGCCTTTTTCCTAGGTGCATGGCGCCCGCTTACAAGATTTTACCATGATCGGAACATTGTTCCAGACATCCTAGACCGAGATCCAGCAGAAACTCCTGACCACGACCTAGTCCCGATACTCCTGGAACTGTTCTCGGCAGGAAATCCTGACCACAACCGCTACGTTCTAAAATGAGAAAGGATAGGATAGATCTTGCCAAACTAACCTTATTTGTTTCTTTGAGGAGGTAAGTAGTAATTTAGACCAGGGTAATGCAGTTGATGTGGTCTACGTAGATTTTGCAAAGGCTTTTGATACGGTTTCACACAAGAGGTTGGTGTACAAAATAAAGCAAATTGGACTCAGTAATAATATATGCACCTGGATTGAAAACTAGTTAAAGGACAGACAACAGAGGGTTGTCATAAATGGAACTTTTTCAGGTTGGGCTAAAGTCGTGAGTGGAGTACCTCAGGGATTGGTACTGGGACCCCTGCTTTTTAACTTGTTTATTAATGACCTTGAGGTTGGGATCGAGAGCAAAGTCTCCATCTTTGCTGAGGATACTAAATTGTGTAAGGTAATAGAATCAGAGCAGAATGTAATTTCTCTCCAGAAGGACTTGGAGAGACTGGAAACGTGGGCAGGTAAATGGCAGATGAGGTTTAATACAGATAAATGTACGGTTATGCATTTGGAATGCAAGAATAAAAAGGCGACTTACAAATTAAATGGGGATACATTGGGGGAATCCTTGATGGAGAAGGATTTAGGAGTGTGTAGACAGCAGGCTTAGCAATAGTGCCCAATGTCATGCAGTAGCTGCAAAGGCAAACAAGATCTTATCTTGTATCAAACGGGCAATGGCTGGAAGGGAAGTAAACATAATTATGCCCCTTTACAAAGCATTAGTAAGACCACACCTTGAATATGGAGTACAATTTTGGGCACCAATCCTCAGAAAATACATTATGGAACTAGAGAGAGTGCAGAGAAGAGCCACCAAATTAATTAAGGAGATGGACAATCTAACTTATGAAGAGAGGCTAGCTAAATTAGATTTATTTATATTAGAAAAGAGGCGTCTAAGGGGATATGATAACTATATACAAATATATTCGGGGACAATACAAGGAGCTTTCAAAAGAACTATTCATCCCACGGGCAGTACAAAGGACTCGGGCCATCCCTTAAGGTTGGAGGAAAGGAAATTTCACCAGCAACAAAGGAAAGGGTTCTTTACAGTAAGGGCAGTTACAATGTGGAATTCATTACCCATGGAGACTGTGATGGCAGATACAATAGATTTGTTCAAAAAAAGGTTGGACATCTTTTTAGTTGGGAAAGGTATACAGGGATATACCAAATAAGTATACATGGGAAGGATGTTGATCCAGGGATTAATCCGATTTGCCAATTCTTGGAGTCAGGAAGGAATTAATTTTTCCCCTTAATGGGGTTTTTTGTTTGCCTTCCTCTGGATCAATAAGTAAGTATAGATATAGGATAAAGTATCTGTTGTCTAAATTTAGCATAGGTTGAACTTGATGGACGTACGTCTTTTTTCAACCTCATCTACTATGTAACTATGTAACTATGTCCTCGGGTCTGACTTAGTCTCTGCCGGGCTGACTTTCCTCGCTCCAAAACGAAGCCGGTTGCTCCGCTATTTGGAACAGAGCAACTTTGAAATGCCGCCCCCGTGTCATCAACTCAAGCCACAAAATGGTCTGGTTCTCTGACTGGGGCTTCTCCTTACATACCCCCCGCTGTTCTATGTTCAGCATGGAAGTAGGAGGAGCGACCACTCAGAGCGTGGGAATTCCTCCCGCCAGCCAATAGAAACAGGGGCCCATCTCTGGGCTGACGTCAGAGGAGGCGGCATGCCAAGCCAGCTTGAGAAGGAGAATGAAGATGGGGTGGAGGCATTAGAAAGAAACAGTACAATCTTACAAGGGAACCTCCCCCTGCGCCTCACAAAGGAGGAGTGCTCCGAAACATTGAGAAATAAATGTCACCTTTGGATCTTGGAGTGCCTGTCCTGAGTTCCTCTATCGGATGTGCTGCCTTTCCGACACCTGGACGGTCTGCACCCTACTACCTGTATCTACGCAAGTGTGAGTGCCGTGTTTTCTGGACTGTTATATATAAATCAGAGATATCATACTTAGATGTTTTAATCACATACTGTATAAAGAACATGAATTGCACACAGACCTGTTTAGAAAACCTACGGATAGGAATTCCACACTACATGGGTCTAGTTTTAACCCAGACCCATTGAAAAGAATGTTACCTTATTCACAAAAAATAAGGGCGGGAAAAATAGTTGACAGAACCTCACACTTGGTCAGAACCTTAAACAAGGTTTATTGAAAGAGGACATAAGGCATCCATAGTGGATAAATCAGGAACATTACATGGGAACACATTTTCTTAGTGACCCAAAACCAGGCTGCTAAAAGTGTTTTAATTGCTCGGTATGTAATAGCCTAATGACAGGTGATTCATTTTGTCACCCAAGAAGCGGTGCAAAATTCAAAATCAATAAACGCATCACCTGCACCACCACACAGGTTATATACATCATCACATGCGCTTGTGGTGTTTTATATGTGGGTAACACCAGTAGGAGTCTAAAAACCAGATTCATTGAACACAAAAGCAGAATCAATAATAAATCTGAGAATACCGTTTTTATTGATCATTGTATAGAGCACAAACACCCAGTTTCTTCCCTACGTTTAATGGGGATTGAACACATAAAAAGAAAGCCCACGGGCATTGCTATAAATACATCTTTATTACAGCGCGAGTCATACTGGACTTACACATTAGATACAGTATATCCAAAAGGGCTCAATGACTATATATCATATAACTGCTTTCTTAATAGGAGATAGAATGTTTCTTATGTGTCATGGCTGCTGTTGCTGGAAAGCCTTTAATGTGAGTAAGTAACAGAATAGATTGGCAGGAACGCCAAAAAGTTTTTTATTAAATGTTGTTTTTGCACTTACATCTTTTTCGGCACTTGTTCACACTACAAAATGCCACCCCTAATCACAACATTTATTTTTTCCATGTAAAGAATTAGTACAGACATTATACTGATACTCATGGAAGAATGCCCATTATATACAGGACTTTAAACATGACAAGGATTGCAGCAAGATGACCATGACGAAGAATCTCCCAAAACCGGGGCGCAGCAAGAGGGAAGAAGTGTGAGTCTGAAGATGATGAAACACCACCCACAGGATGACGAGAAGGAGATAACCAAACAGACTGTGTTGACAGACGTCAGACCTGGCCGACGGAGAGAGGGAGACAACGCTGGAACGCAAGCACGGACAGCGCATGCGCAGAAGAGCACGATGACGTCACTGGAACGCAAAACCGAAAGAGGATTGTCATGGAACAAGAACTACATTTCTGACTCACCCCCTCTCTCCTTTGCAGCTTCTGCCTGTCAGATCTTATTCCCAGCTGCATGGAGTTTGCACACACATACTGTGCCTGTGTAACTTGCATCAATGTTGTATTTCTTGCCTCTGGGCATGAAATCAGTGAGCTGCTACTGCAGCCCCTGAGATACTCACCAGAATGGGCTAGTCTGCCCCCCCTCCTGTATGGCCTAGATAGTCTGTCCCAAGGCTATTCCCTTTACCCACACTGCCCCTCACTTCCTTTTCCACCCTGGAGACAGTGAGTACAGAACCCCTTCTCTGTTCATCTCCCATGGTGAGGCCATCTCTTTTTACCGGTTTCTAACTAATAATCACCACTACACACCATCCACAAGTATCTGTATCCTGCTGCTTTTCCCAATAAAGTGGAGGAAATATTACAGGGCTTGGAGTGATTTAAAAGGGAACTGTGTTAATGCTATCGGGAGCCATTCACACCAAACGTGACCCTGGCTTCAGAAAAGTAAAAAGAGGACCGTGTGCCTTGGGGACACACACAGAGGAGCTGCTACCCACAGCCTTTATGCTAAAGTACAAGCAAGCAGCTTACACAGCAAATAAACAGCAGTCTCTCACCACACTGTACAAGCATACTGCTCCACGTTGCTACACAGAGCCACCAGCCTCTACACAGCAAACAACTACAGCTTTATGCAAAGACAAGTGAGCAGCCTTACTTTGCTAATAGTACACAGAGCAGCCTTACTTTGGTAATAGAATACAGAATAGTCCCAGGACAAGCAGCAGCTTTACTCTGCCAGACAGGGCAGCAAGCCTTATACAGCAAACTGCACGCAGCCTGCAGCCTTTCAGATAAGCAAGCGGATTTACACTGGACACAGCCAGCATACACCTTGCACATGAGGCAGCAACTTTGCAGACAGACAGTGCACTTTACACACAGAGCCTTGATCGCCTTCTCTGTCTTTTTGAGTCCACCCTCTGCACAGCCCCATAGTGAGGAGCCAACATCTCACCTACCCCTGCGCACGTCCCCACGGCTAGCGCCATCAAGGGCCACGCTACCGGACACCCGCCAGGACACGGGTCAGAGCCACCGGACACCTGTGAGTACAGCTACCCCAACGCTGAACGCTGCAGGACACTGCTCGGCATCATCTGAGACAGACGCCCATCGCTGACACAGGTAAAAGCCCGCACGCCACATGCACTGGCTAAAGGCCTACACACACCTACAGCATGGCAGAACTCAGAGCCTCACCAGGCATCACGCAGGAAAGCGATCACTCAGACACAGAGACCGCTGCGCAACTGCAACAGGCGCAGGCGGGCGCAAGGCCCAAACGGGCAGTCACACTGACACAAAAGGCCCGCGAAAAATATGAGACTGACATTGAAGCGCACCGCGCTAAATTAGAGTTGGCCTGGGAAACAACCACACTTGGGATACGCAATGTCGCCGGCGCTGGCAATTATGTACAACAGCTCGAGCAGGCAATAACTCAATTAAAGATAGATCACGCACGCTACCAAGAGCTGTCAGAGGCATACGTCACTTACTTGGCCAGGGCTAACACCGGCGAAAGCCTGCAAGAAAGGGACCTACAGCATAACATTGACTTGACACGTGACAGCCGTGTGCGAACCTCTATCCCGGAAGCCGAGAGTAAGAGGAAAGACCTTTTGCTGGAAACCGCATCGCAGCGCTCAAGCACATCCAGGCATTCTTCAAGGTCAGCAAGATCAGCGCGATCTAACATGTCCAGCGCGAGCGCTACCAAGGCGCGAGCCACCGCAGAGGCCGCACGCGCCAGGGCCGAATATGGTCGGAGAGAGGCAGCCGTAAGGATAGAAAAAGCCCGCATATAAGAGGAGGAGCAGGTCGCTGCCGACAATGCCGCCACCGCTGCTACCGCCGCCGCTGCCAATGCCGCCGCCGCCGCTGCTACCACCGCCGCTGCCAATGCTGCCGCCAATGCGCGTAGAAAGGCCGAATTGGACGTGGATCTAGAGGCTCTAAGCAAAGAAGAGGACGCCGCTGCCGCCATAGCCCAAGCCGAAGTCCTAGAAGCAGATGCGAGACAGGACGGCGGGGAGCTACCGTACAGACGGATAGTCTCAGAGGATCCAGCCCAACGCACTGAAGACTACGTAAGGAGCCTCTTCAGTGTAAATACCAGCGCACCATCTCAACACGGAGGGAGTGACTTTACAGACACCGAAGATTTGCTGGGGCCACAAGGAAAAGACGCTGCTCCGTCAGTGGTACATGCTGCCTGGATAGCCACAGCCGCAACAGTGATCCACACGCCATCGCGCACACGGATGCACTACAACAGGCTCACCATCCAGGTACACCAACACGGGAAAACACAGCCCCTCACACCAACCAGCAGTCGTCACGCGTCCACGCCAAGGAAGAGGCGACCGCACAGACGCTCCCAGCAACTACCTCAGAACGGGACAAACACGCCGATGCCTCAGGCCTGACAGACATAGTCAAGTACATGATCCGGCGTGACCTGGTGCAAGCAGGACTCACCAGCTTCGACGACCGCCCTGAGAACTACCGGACGTGGAAGTTCACGTTCAAAGATGTAATCAACAGCTTGGACGTCTCAGCAAGGGAAGAGCTCAACCTGTTAGTCAAGTTCCTGGGGAACGAATCCAGAGAGCAAGCGCAGAGACTTCGGACGGAAAACGCACATCAACCCCAAGTAGGTCTGGACCTAGTGTGGGAAAGGCTAGAAGAGTCCTACGGCAGCCCCGAAGCAGTCGAGGAATCGCTCTTCAAAAGAGTCGACAGCTTCCCCAAGATCACAACTAAAGACTACTCGAAGTTACGAGAGCTCGGGGACCTGCTGCAAGAACTGGAGTTTGCAAGGAAAGACCATTCCTTAATAGGTCTCAACGTCCTAGACTCAGCTCGTGGAGTGAGACCCATCCTGGAGAAGCTACCCTTCAACCTCCAATAAAAATGGATCTCACAAGGCTCCAAATACAAAAGGGAGAAGCAAGTCGTCTACCCCCCATTCTCAGTTTTCTTGAGCTTCATTCGCGATGCAGCAAGGACGAGGAACGACCCCAGTTTCATCTTGGGTGCCCAAACCACATACAGTGCAAGCAGTGCGCTGCGACTGGCATACCTACAAGGGGATGCATTCTGTGGGTAAAACTACAGAGACAAAAAGACTGTTCTCTCACAAGGCTAAAATGAAACAGTGCCAGAGACTTATACACAAAGACATTGTGGTGCAACCAGCAAACCTGGAGCTGTGCATCCACCCTGCATCCTTTGCCAAAGTACCTTGACCAAGGGACCTTGATACCAGTGATACCGGCCGGTGTCACATCGCTATGTGGACATGGACTCTTGCATTGTTTGAGAATGTGATGTTATCTTTGTTATGCATTGCACATATGTTCCACATAGTCTGTTATATAGTGGTATCTACAGATACCAGACGGGGAGTGTCATGGAACAAGAACTACATTTCTGACTCACCCCCCTCTCTCCTTTGCAGCTTCTGCCTGTCAGATCTTATTCTCAGCTGCATGGAGTTTGCACATACATACTGTGCCTGTGTAACTTGCAACAATGTTGTATTTCTTGCCTCTGGGCATGGAATCAGTGAGCTGCTACTGCAGCCCCTGAGATACTCACCAGAATGGGCTAGTCTGCCCCCCCTCCTGTTTGTTCAGAGATAGTCTGCCAATAGACTATTCCCTTTACCCACACTGCCCCTTACTTCCTTTTCCACCCTGGAGACAGTGAGTACAAGACCCTGCTCTGTTCATCCCCCATGGTGAGGCCATCTCTTTTTACCGGTTTCTAACTAATAATCACCACTACATACCATCCACAAGTATCTGTATCCTGCTGCCTTTTCCCAATAAAGTGGAGGAAATATTATAGGGCTTGGAGTGATTTAAAAAGGGAAATGTGTTAATGCTATCGGCAGCCATTCACACATCAAACGTGACCCTGGCTTCAGAAAAAGGATCAACCACAAACCTGAATCTCATCCTGGGAGTACCCCTATAGTCCCACCCCCTCATAACACTGCCCATCGTTTTCAATTTGTCCCAGTATCTGAAGAGGAGATTACACAAGCGCTCCTCAAATTAAAACTAAGCAGCCAATGTGGACCTGACTTACTGCAATCTAAGTTTCTAAGACTTGGCACCCCAGCCATTGCCAAACCAATTCCTTCCATAGTCAACTCTATCCTGTCTGCAGGCCATATCCCTAAGACCTGGAAAACTGCCAGAGTTGTCCCAATCTTCAAAAGTGGGGACAAAACACTGTCTCAAACTACAGGCCAATCTCTCTTCTCCCAATTCTATCCAAAGTCATGGAAAAATGTGTCCACTCCCAATTAAGCGATTTCTACACCAAGACAAATTTCCCTAGCCAATTCCAATCTGGATTTCGTCCCAAACACTCATCCGTAACTACCCTGCTAAAAGTTTGCAATGAAATCCAGTGTGGAATGAAACGAGGTCAACTCACTGGTGCAGTATTCCTAGATTTTGCAAAGGCCACTGACAAGACTGTAACAATGGTATTTGGGACCAAGACTAAATTTTTAAAGCCTCCAGTGACTAAACTCCAGATCAGAACCAGCGCGAACACCACCCTAACTCCTGTTACTAGTTTAAAATACCTGGGCATATGGTTTGACTCCCACTTAACATTCGGGATGCACATTGATACCCTGATATCCAAAACCTATGCCAAACTAGGGGTACTTTACAGGAACAAATCCTCCCTAAGTCTCCTGGTCAGAAAGCGTATTGCACAGCAGATGCTAATGCCAATTATTGACTATGGAGACATAGTATATGGCTCGGCTCCTCAAACCCACCTTAGCAAACTAGATACTCTCTACAATTCAATATGCCGTTTTGTTCTCCAATGCAACTACAACACACATCACTGTGAAATGCTGAAAAAACTAGATTGGTCATCACTCGAGTCTAGGCACAAAGTTCACCTTTCCTGTCTTGCCTTCAAATACTTCCTGGGCAAGCTACCCACCTATCTGAACAAGCTCCTCACCCCTACCACACGCAGCACTTATCATCTGAGATCTGACTCCAAAAGACTGTTCATGGTCCCAAGGTTCAGAAAAGTATCTGGACGTTCCTCCTTCTCTTACCGTGCACTTCAAAACTGGAACAACCTACCGGAGACTCTCACAGCCGCCACCAGTCTAAGTTCTTTCAAAACTAAAACTGTCTCACATTTTAATCTGGTCTGTAACTGTTACATACGCCTATAACATATACAGTATTATCTTTAACTGTGCATGCAATATATTGTATATAATGTATAACCCTGCTCACTTAAAGTAACCATGTATTTGTCATCATAACTCTGTGCCCAGGACATACTTGAAAATGAGAGGTAACGCAATGTATTACTTCCCGGTAAAACATTTTATCAATAAATCTGTCCAGTTAAGTTAGTCAGGGAGGTCCTGGAAGGGAGGCCAGTTGTTGGGGATCCGTTTTTGGACGACAGGAAGGGTCTCCGTGATCTAAGTTCCAGTTTATAAGAGTTTTGGATAAGTGTGTGGAGGGGTTAAAATCTCAGGTGGGAGGATAAGCTCTCCCTCATTTAGAAAATCGGGGCTCGTGAATACAGTGGGCAGGTTGGAATAAAAGCAGCACAAGAGCTATGCAAGGCCATCCTCAGTGTAAGGAAAGTGTGGCGATTCCGACGTCCATTGGACAGCGAAGAGAGTGGGGAAAGGGGCATAAAACGGAGGCAATTGGCTCTGTGTCTGGGTGGGGGTCCCTGTTTCGTGGTGGGGAAGAGAGGTTTTCACAGGTTGCGGCTGCTTCCGCTGTTGTTGGCCATGAAGGAGTGAGTGGGGGTACCAAGGGTGTTGGTGCTGCATGTCAGGGGTCACGATTTGGCGGAAGTGCAGTCGCTTGAATGGATTTAGGCCATGAGAATGGACATAGCACAGTTGTGGCCACTCGATAACCTGTTTTGGTCAGACATCTCCCCCAGGTTAGTGTGGCGGGGAGCGAGGAATGTAAGAGCCATTGAGAGGTTGAGGGATGAGTCCGGCGATGGTGGACTTTGTGGAGGAGATAGGAGGTTTTTTGATAAGGCACATGGATCTCGAGGACAAGCTGGCAGGTTTGTTCAGGGGAGATGGGTTCATCTCTCAGATATCATGTGCGATACCTTAAGACTGCAGCGTACGTTGGAAAGGGCGATAGGCATGTGGCGGCCGCAAGGCCAGTCTAAGGCGGTTAAATGACCTTACTCATGGCGGGATGGTGTAATTATGGTTGTGAGCACCTTACTGATTTGGCTCTTTGGTGAAGGTCGGTGGACCTTCTGTGGTGGTGGCGGGGGAGTGGTGCCACACGAGGGTAACACGGCCGGTGTGAGAGTGACCTCCCAGTAATGTTGTGTGTGTACGCAGGTGTCCAGGGGGATTTATAGTGTGAGATGATGTCGGAGTATACAGGGAGGTCCCTGGTGTTACATATATTGGTTATTATGTTGTATTTAAGAAATGCTGCGACTATGGTGTGTGTGTGTGTGTGTGTGTGTATTCTGGGAAGCGATGGACCGCAGTGTGTGTGTGTGTGTGTGTGTGTGTGTGTCTGTATTCTGGGAAGCGATGGACGGCAGTGTGTGTGTGTGTGTGTCTGTATTCTGGGAAGCGATGGACGGCAGTGTGTGTGTGCGTGTGTCTGTATTCTGGGAAGCGATGGACGGCAGTGTGTGTGTGTGTGTGTGTGTGTGTGTCTGTATTCTGGGAAGCGATGGACGGCAGTGTGTGTGTGCGTGTGTCTGTATTCTGGGAAGCGATGGACGGCAGTGTGTGTGTGTGTGTGTGTGTGTGTGTCTGTATTCTGGGAAGCGATGGACGGCAGTGTGTGTGTGTGTGTGTGTGTCTGTATTCTGGGAAGCGATGGACGGCAGTGTGTGTGTGTGTGTGTCTGTATTCTGGGAAGCGATGGACGGCAGTGTGTGTGTGTGTGTGTGTGTGTGTCTGTATTCTGGGAAGCGATGGACGGCAGTGTGTGTGTGCGTGTGTCTGTATTCTGGGAAGCGATGGACGGCAGTGTGTGTGTGCGTGTGTGTCTGTATTCTGGGAAGCGATGGACGGCAGTGTGTGTGTGTGTGTGTGTCTGTATTCTGGGAAGCGATGGACGGCAGTGTGTGTGTGCGTGTGTCTGTATTCTGGGAAGCGATGGACCGCAGTGTGTGTGTGTGTGTGTGTCTGTATTCTGGGAAGCGATGGACGGCAGTGTGTGTGTGCGTGTGTGTCTGTATTCTGGGAAGCGATGGACGGCAGTGTGTGTGTGCGTGTGTCTGTATTCTGGGAAGCGATGGACCGCAGTGTGTGTGTGTGTGTGTGTGTGTCTGTATTCTGGGAAGCGATGGACGGCAGTGTGTGTGTGTGTGTGTGTGTGTGTCTGTATTCTGGGAAGCGATGGACGGCAGTGTGTGTGTGCGTGTGTCTGTATTCTGGGAAGCGATGGACGGCAGTGTGTGTGTGTGTGTGTGAGAATGTATGTGTGGGAAGCGATGGACGGCAGTGTGTGTGTGTGTGTGTGTGAGAATGTATGTGTGGGAAGCGATGGACGGCAGTGTGTGTGTGTGTGTGTGTGAGAATGTATGTGTGGGAAGCGATGGACGGCAGTGTGTGTGTGTGTGTGTGTGTGTGTGTGTCTGTATTCTGGGAAGCGATGGACGGCAGTGTGTGTGTGTGTGTGTGTGTGTGTCTGTATTCTGGGAAGCGATGGACGGCAGTGTGTGTGTGTGTGTGTCTGTATTCTGGGAAGCGATGGACGGCAGTGTGTGTGTGTGTGTGTCTGTATTCTGGGAAGCGATGGACGGCAGTGTGTGTGTGTGTGTGTGTGTGTGTCTGTATTCTGGGAAGCGATGGACGGCAGTGTGTGTGTGTGTGTGTGTGTGTGTGTGTGTCTGTATTCTGGGAAGCGATGGACGGCAGTGTGTGTGTGTGTGTGTGTCTGTATTCTGGGAAGCGATGGACGGCAGTGTGTGTGTGTGTGTGTCTGTATTCTGGGAAGCGATGGACGGCAGTGTGTGTGTGTGTGTGTGTGTCTGTATTCTGGGAAGCGATGGACGGCAGTGTGTGTGTGTGTGTGTCTGTATTCTGGGAAGCGATGGACGGCAGTGTGTGTGTGTGTGTGTGTGTCTGTATTCTGGGAAGCGATGGACGGCAGTGTGTGTGTGTGTGTGTCTGTATTCTGGGAAGCGATGGACGGCAGTGTGTGTGTGTGTGTGTGTGTGTGTGTGTGTGTCTGTATTCTGGGAAGCGATGGACGGCAATGTGTGTGTGTGTGTGTGTGTGTGTGTGTGTGTCTGTATTCTGGGAAGCGATGGACGGCAGTGTGTGTGTGTGTGTGTGTGTGTGTGTCTGTATTCTGGGAAGCGATGGACGGCAATGTGTGTGTGTGTGTGTGTGTGTGTGTGTGTGTGTGTGTGTGTGTGTGTGTGTGTGTGTGTGTGTGTGTGTGTGTGTGTGTGTGTGTGTGTGGGAAGCGATGGACCGCAGTTTGTTTAGACGTTTGTAGAGGCGCAGGGAGGCGTCCGAATTCCACATTCCCCTTTTGTGATTTTCTTGCTAAGAATAAGACGTGTTTGCACAGACCGCGCGCGAGATAAGCGTGTAATGAAGCGTGTGATGCTTAGCGTGTGCAAACCTTTATGAGGATTTGTTGGTGTGAATGAGACATTGTGTGTAGACACGCTGCGGTCAGACAGCCCGCGCCACACCTCACCGGAGCATCTCCGCTCACAGTGACCCGTGACCACCTCTGTATTAACAGTTACAATATACAGGAACCCGTTTGTATGCTCTGTACTGTGTCAGTGCGTCTCACACAATCACAGCGTCCTCCAGCTGCTCAGAGTCTGTGGGGCTCACACATCCGGGGCAATTCTGGGGCAA
>NW_027454915.1:0-53296 GCF_040206685.1 Ascaphus truei | reverse complement strand
CCACGTAACTGGGGGGTCCGCAAGCCCTGCCTGCAGCCAGGTAACCGGGGGGTCAGCAAGCCCTGCCTGCAGCCACGTAATCGGGGGGGTCCGCAAGACCTGCCTGCAGCCAGGTAACCGGGGGGTCCGCAAGCCCTGCCAGCAGCCAGGTAACCGGGGGTCCGCAAGCCCTGCCTTCAGCCACGTATTTGGGGGGTCCGCAAGCCCTGCCTGCAGCCAGGTAACCGGGGGGGGTCCGCAAGCCCTGCCAGCAGCCAGGTAACCAGGGGTCCGCAAGCCCTGCCTGCAGCCAGGTAACCGGGGGGTCCGCGCGTGGCTATCACTGTCCTGCCTCACACGGGAGGAGGGCGCCATGATTTCTTCTCCCGCCCCCTAAACAGCAACACCAGCCTCTCACCCTCTCACCCTCTCGCGTCACCTAGATAGAAGCCAGGCAGATCACACTGGTTTTCTATGAATCGCAACTGATTTTAAAGTCCTGTTTATATCAGCAGTCAGGTCTGATATAAAACAGTAGTAATGTTTCCACCGCCAGTGTATGCAGTGCTGTACATAGAATGTTTGCAGGCGCGAGCCGCTACCCCATAGAGCTTACAATCTATGTCTGAAGCACTTATTCCCATGACCTGTTATTTGTAATTTATATGATTGTCACATGTATTACTGCTGGGAAGCGCTATGTACATTAATGGCGCTATATAAAAAAGACATTTGTAGCCCTTTTTCTGACACTCTAAGCGACTTCGGGTAACTGCGCGCACCTGCGGCTCCAGGAGATCTGAGCCTCCGCTAGCTGGGAGCCTGGGGTAACACTTATTAGCGCAGCGCCTCCACTTACCCAGGATCACCGTCATGTAAGATTCCCCTGGGCAAGAAACACACCGATACAATGCGTGCAACCAACTTTACTATGTGCAATAATAAACTTATACTCTATATGAACCGTGGCAATAACCCAATATGCATACACTTATCTTATAACACTATACTTATACTCTATCATACCCTAACACCGCTAACTGATAATGTCCTTCTAACATCAGTGGCTCGGCCACACCCCTAGGGAATATTGTCCTGTACAATAGTGGCTCAGCCACGCTCTTATGAGTGTCTCTATCCCGTCACCGCGTGCCCCACACACCGTGTCCGTGTAATAGTACGATAGCGGTGTGTACTCGCTAGTGTCTCCCTATAGTTATGCCTAAGGCGGGATCAGCGCCTGTTGACCGGTGTTGGTGCACTTGACGTATCTACTACCTTCCGGTCACGGCGGTGACCGGTAATACTTGGAAAAGGATCAGCCGAATCCTTGCTTGTCTGGGATGTCCGCAGTGCAGCTGTCTGGTCCCAAGCAGCTCACCAGCAAACCTGCTCCGCACGCTTGTCCCTAACTGTCTACACAGTAAGGTGACTGATCGCTAGCACTATGGGCGTCCCTGCAGCACAGCAGCACACTGTGACTCAGGGGTTTCTCCTAAGGGCCTGCGGGGTAAAGCTAGCCTATGCAGGCGGGTCACGGACCCCCTGCACGCATACACCTCCTCCTTTACCTTCCAGATCCCCTCTGACTAGCGTGGCCTCTCCCCCACGCTTCCCTTTCCTCCTCCCGTAATTCTAGCCTTCCGATTGGCTCCTCAAGTCAGGTGACTGCCCAGGAGCTCATGGGAGTTGTAGTTCCTCAGCGGAGCTTCTCTGCCTTGAGCTGCACAGACTCACAGCTATTGCATCAGCGCAGAACCTCCACATGACTCTCCTGACAGTCAAAACACCAACTGAACACACATATGAGGCTCCTACCACATCCCTACACATACATCTATTATTTGGTGCCTGCGGCACAGGGAGATAACGTGACTTGCTCAAGGTCACAAGGTATGGGGGGGGGGGGGGGGGGGATTGAGTGTGTGTGGGGGGGGATTGAGTGTGTGTGGGGGGGGATTGAGTGTGTGTGTGGGGGGGGGGGGGTTGAGTGAGTGTGTGTGGGGGGGGATTGTGTGTGTGTGGGGGGGATTGAGTGTGTGTGTGTGTGTGGGGGGGGATTGAGTGTGTGTGTGGGGGGGAATTGAGTGTGTGTGTGTGTGTGGGGGGATTGAGTGTGTGGGGGGGATTGAGTGTGGGGGCGGGGATTGAGTGTGTGTGTGTGGGGGGGATTGAGTGTGTATGTGTGTGGGGGGGATTGTGTGTGTGTGTGGGGGGGGATTGTTGTGTATGTGTGGGGGGGGATTGAGTGTGTGCGTGGGGGGATTGAGTGTGGGGGGGGGATTGAGAGTGTGTGGGGGGGGATTGAGTGTATGGGGGGGATTGAGTGTGTGTGTGTGGGGGGGATTAAGTGTGTGCGGGGGGGATTGAGTGTGTGTGGGGGGGGATTGTGTATGGGGGGGGATTGAGTGTGTTTGTGTGTGGGGGGGGTGTGTTTGTGTGGGGGGGATTTTGTGTGTGTGTATGGGGGGGGGATTGTGTGTGTGTGTGGGTGGGGGATTGAGTGTGTGTGTGTGGGGGGATTGAGTGTGTGTGTGGGGGGATTGAGTGTGTGTGTGTGGGGGATTGAGTGTGTGTGTGTGGGGATTGTGTGTGTGTGTGTGTGTGGGGGGGAGTGAGTGTGTGTGTGTGTGTGGGGGGGGGATTGTGTGTGTGTGTATGTGGTGTGTGTGTGTATGTGGTGATTGATTGAGAGAGAGAGAGTGTGTGTTGTAATGCAGTGGTGCGCAAACTGGGGGGGGGCAATAAGGTGCAAGATTTAGGGGGCGCAGGCGACGTGCGGCGAAATCTGGTGCGCGGGCCGGCAGACGCTTTGCGCGGGAGGACGAAAAAGCTGTACGCGAGGGGCGGCCAATAAGATGTGCACAGGCGGGCAGCCGAAGATGTGTGCGGGTGGCTGAACAAGATAGTGCAGGTGGCGGCCTCGTGATGGTGTGTGCGCACGCGCGCAGGGGCTTCGGAGGTACGGGGAGGAGCACGCCCGAGCACGGTGAAGTCAAACGCCCCTCCCAGTGTCTGCCCTGCAATAGCGCTGTGTTCCTGCTCTCCTCCGCTGGCAACCTGCTTCGCTGCGATCCTCTGCGAGGGAAAGGGTCGGCTGCCACTATATCAATCATACTATGAATGTACAGAAATAATAAAAAAAAGTGAAAACATTGAAACGGAAAAAATAAATAAGGTAGAAACAATAAGGGGGGGGAGATGGAAGGGAGGTAGCAAAGAGGTGGATGAATGCCCCCCAAAAGTATTGCCTTTGTGCACGTACGCTCTCCCAAGCTCAGCACTTGGGAGACAAACAAAATTGACTTTGAAGTGCGCTCAGCAGAAGTCAATGCACACACACAGCCACACACACACACACACAAATAGCCCCGATCCACGCTTGCAAAATGATGCAGGACACCCTGCGCTCAGGCTTGGAGAGTTGGTGATGTCACCGCTCTCAGCGGCAGCGTGGACGCAGCCTAATTTTGCAAGCGCGAGCTGTTGAAATATGTAAGTATTTATAGACATATTTGGATTTATATTGTATACCGTTTAATAAAGGTTTTTTTTTTTTCATGTGATTTTGATTACGTCAGCCAGGGGGGGCCCGAGAAATTTTATGGATGAAAAGGGGGGCTCGGCATAAAAAGTTTGCTCACCCCTGCACTAAGCTGCGCTTTCAGCTCATAGACCTCACATTATAAACGTGTAATTATAGTCTCACCTTAATGTAGTGTAAAAGAAAATGATGTACAGATTTGGTCGCATCTATTAACGCAGGTTAACAGTGGCAGAACGTTAACGCAGCTCTATTTGAACAATGGCACAGCGCTATATTTCTTAAATGGGTGCAATTTATTGCATTATTTGTGTAATCTTATCAGGTGGTACAGGCATACCCCGCATTCACGTACACAATGGGACCGGAGCATGTATGTACAGTAAAGTGAAAATGTACTTACAGTGAAGCACTCCCTTTTCCCCACTTATCGATGCATGTACTGTACTGCAATCCTCATATACGCGCATAACTGATGTAAATAACGCATTTGTAGCAGTCTCTATAGTCTCCCCGCTTGCGCACAGCTTTGGTACAGGTAGGGAGCCGGTATTGCTGTTCAGGACGTGCTGACAGGCGCATGCGCGAGCTGCCGTTTGCCTATTGGGTGATATGTCCTTACTCGCGAGTGTACTTAAAGTGAGTGTCCTTAAACCGGGGTATGCCTGTACACTTGTACAGGAAATCCTAAAGTTGATGTCCCTGGGGCAGCTGAGGGATTTTCACCCATTCAGTCCTGGAGGGTCCTGCGCCCCCCTCCTGCATTTCCTAATCATGTGTTCGCTCCTTAGGCCTCGGATATTTTATTTATTTATAAAATGTTTTACCAGGAAGGAAGCAATACTTGAAAATGAGGTAACTCTCAATGTATGTCCTGGGCACAGAGTTATGATGACAGATACATGGTTACAAATCCATAGTTACATTAAGTGAACATGGTATACATTATATACAAGACATTGCATGCACAGTTAGAGATAATATATATTATAGGCGCATGTAACCGTTACAGACCAGATTAAAATGTGAGACAGCCTTCGTTTTGAAAGCACTTAGACTGGTGGCATCTGCAAGAGTCTCTGGTAGGTTGTTCCAGTTTTGGGATGCACGGTAAGGCCGTGATTATACCCGAAGCGGGCGGAGCGCAGAACGTTGTGCGCCACCAAAACAAATAAAAGTTTTCCTATGAGCGCACACTAAGAATGGGTGACCAACGAGGCGGCCAAGTGCGCAAATTTTCGAACAGATCCAAGAATTTTATTTTCTGGAGCGATGGCCGCGTCATGTGAGCGGTTCAGCCAATGAGACTGAACCACTCACGTGACATCATGGCCTCGCCTCCCGATGCCTCCTGCCTGCAGTGCAAGTTTCGGGCAGCGCATCGCATTGAGGTAGCGTGCGTGTCCCGCCGCCGGTGGTATAATGAAGGCCTATGAGGAGGAGCGGACGGATACTTTGTTGAACCTTAGGACCATGAGCAGTCTGTTGGAGTCTGATCTCAGATGATAAGTGCTACACGTGGTAGGGGTGAGGAGCTTGTTCAGATAGGTGGGTAGCTTGCCGAGAAAGTATTTGAAGGCAAGACAGGAAAGATGAACTTTGCGCCTAGACTCTAGTGATGACCAATCTAGTTCTTTGAGCATTTCGCAGTGATGTGTGTTGTCGTTGCATTGGAGGACAAAGCGACATATTGAATTGTAGAGGGTATCAAGGTTGCTAAGGTGGGTTTGGGGTGCTGTGCCATATACTACAGTATGTCCCCATAGTCGATAATTTGCATTGGCTTCTGCTGTGTGATATAGTGCGTGTGCGACAGAGCACATAGCGTTGTGCGCGCCTGTCGCCTGAGCGATCTGTGGACTTTAGATCGCTCGTGACGGGGAGGCGTGGCCGTGACATCACTAGGCCTTCCCTAATGTCTCTCACGGGAGACCAGGAGATTTTACACTTATTTTTACCGGGATCATTCGCTAGGCAAACAAGGTGGTAAGAACAAAATGCAGTTTATTCGGGTAAACCCGCGTACAACACAATGAATACACAAAATACAGCTAAAAGCACACTTGCTGGGGGTGAAATCTAGGCTCTACTAGGTGCAGGGCGAATGCTTCGGTACGCTTAACCTGACCGGGATATACACCCGGGCTTTCTGGTCCTCTTTTTGGCTTCAGTTCCTAGCCGCGACCGCTACGTTCCAAATGAGAACTTGAACTTCACGTCTGACTTAGTCTCTGCAGGGCAGACTTTCCCTAGCTTCAAAACGAAGCCGGTTGCTCTGGTATTCGTGACAGCAACTTTGAAAAGTCCGCCCTAGCTTCATCGACACAAGTCACTAGATCGTCTGGTTCTCTGACTGGGGTTTTCTCCTTACATACCCTCCACTGTTCTATGTTCAGCATGGAGGAAGGAGCGACCAATTGGAGCATGGGAAACCCTGCCGCCAACCGATAAGAATAGGGGCTCGTCCTTTGACTGACGCCAGAGGAGGGGACGGGCTAAGCCGGCTCGGGATGACCCGTGGGCGGGACATACGGATTGACCAATGGGAAAACGCGCCGACATTTTGCTGCTTCCCCTAGTCAACCCATTGCCACCTACTGGGCAGGCTCCACTGAGTCTGGCAGATCAGAGTGTCCTCCCCGCAGGGGGTCTCTGTTCTCCGGACCCAGTACTAAGCCCTGCCCTGGCCACTTCACACCCCGACACCTCTCAACATCCCTTCTCCTCTCCGATGTCTATGCAGACTTCCCGGCACCTATATGGATGCCTGAGCTGGCTGAATAGACATTTATAGTAAAAGCACATGTAACGGTATTTCTGGCCCGGCCTGACCCACCCAATCTCACATTGGCCCCTGTGGTCTAACCGGTCCCCATTACAGTGTGATAGTGTCTGGTGGTGCACCTGTTGGCAACAGGACTCCTGAGTCTCCCGCATGATGGTGTGTGGGGAGGACCCGTCCAGACAGGCAGCTGAGGTAGTGTGCGGAGTCCTACCTAGTTCCAGTGCAGCGCCTCCACCTCATCAGGGTCCCTTCGGTCACTTGGGGATGGTCCTGACGAGGAACTCCTCTGTGGTGCTCCTCTCTGTACATTCACTCCACACATGTACACGAGAGGGTTTGTGATTAAGAGCATCTTTATTGGTTGAGGTGGGCTAACTGCCCCTCGCAGTAGTTTCTCTAGCCACTCATTGTCCCTCAGTGCTTCCCTTTGAAAGGTGTAATTCTCCTTTAATAGGGATTCCCTATCCCAGCCGGGATGTCTTTACCCTGTGCCAGGTCCCTGGACACAGTCTTCCTGTTCAGCTACTATAACATAACTCTCGCAGACTATTCAGAACTCCTACAGAACTCAGGACTCAGATAGAACTAACTATTAGACACAGTGCTGTGCCTTATGTACACTCTGGAAGCTGACACACCTCTGACATCACTAACCATGGAATCAGAGCATGTGACCACTCCCATCCATACACAGGGCACCCCACCACAGGGTGTGCGGGCAAACCTCCATAATTACTGCTGGCATGCCCACAACTTACCAGGCCTTACTGTCAGCAGGAGAGATGACTGTAGCCATTTTACATGACCGCTACATTCTCCCCCTGGTGAATCCCATCGCCCTCGCTGGGACCTAAATTTAAATGCCTTCTTCCAGGAAGCACTGTAACACATAACACATAATTGTTAACCTCACAGATTGTCCATTATACAAAAAAAAATGACCACAGTGACATCTCGCCAAGCCCGCCCCGACCAGCAGCCACGAGCCCGCAAAATGCCTTAGTACCCCCTAATAATAGTGGCTCGGGTCAGGTTTCTTAACCTCTCTACCACCCATGTCCAGGACCGTGACATGATAGTGCCTAGGCAGTCCCCTCTCGGGCCTATAGGTCACCCTGTGTTTGTGTATATTCCTCCCTATACTCCACACTCGCATCAGGTGATCTATTCTGTCCTCTGCCCTCCTTCCAGTAACGTCACTCCCCTTATTGACTAGGTACATCTCGATGGTTTCCCTAAGCCACCTTTCCCTGTTCTCTTCTATCTCCTCCATGAGGGGTTCAGGGACATAAGGGTACTCCAACCCGTGGGAAGACTTGTATCGAGCCATTATTGCCCGTTCCGCTCTACTGATCCTAATTAGGTCAGCCCTACCTGCCCTCCCAGGTAGCACCCATGACAGGGGTTCGTCAGGATCCACAGGGTCTGACAGTGTATCGGGACCCATGGGCTCTATCTCCCTGTGCTCAATCTTATACCACCGTTCCTGCAGCTCTCTGTCTCGCTGTTCAGGGGTGAATTCTCCCTTGGCCCACCAAAAGTCAACTACATCCTCCCTTCTAATAAGGAATCGCGTACGATCCATCCAGGCCACATAACCTTCAAAGAGGGGGGCCCACCAACGGTGTTCCTTGAACCTATGTGAATCCCCTGAGTCACTCTCTTTCGCATCCCCCCATGAGAATACCCCCGATGTCCGTGCTGACCGTGGTACGGACCACCGTGATGATCCCAGGGCCTTGTCCTCTGTTTTATTGGTCACAGGGGGCAACCACCGGCCTACCGTGGCCTTTCCTAATTCTCCCCCTCCCCGAGAAATGCCCTCCGTAGCGCAACTGCGCTGTCGTTCCCCAGTCCGTCTCTCCTCCCCCCCCAAAGGTATGTCCACAAGTTCCAGACTAGGCGGGGACCCCGGGGAACATGTGATGGGGGCAGGGGTTTTACCTAGGGCGTGGGGTTGGGCGTAGGGGCAAGATGGGATACGCCACGGGACTACGACCCGTTCCCGGCTGTCCATGGACTGCTCCAAGGAGGATAGCTCACCCTCATCCGTCTGCGGGTCTCCCATCCAGCTCTTGGGCCCTTGAGGTGATCGGGGACATTCACCCGATCGCCGAAGCGTTGCTGCATCTTTCCCGTCTGTTCCGCCGTCGCCACCGGAAATGATGTCCTCACCGGAACCGGAAGTGCCGCCATCTTGGGTGGGACCCCCATGCGGGATCTCTTCCTCGATGACGACATCCGGAAGCTCCGCCGTCGTCTCCACCGGAAGTGGTATCTCCTCCGCACGTGCGTCTTGGGCCTGGCACGGCCTTGTTTCCGCTACACCGTCTACCGGAGCAAGGTAAGTGAGTGGCTTTCTCTTACCATTCCGCAGGGGTGTAGGCGTCTCTCGCCCGTCGCCACCATGTCCTGAGGCGGAGGGACTCCGTCTCTCGGCTCGCCGATCTGCGGGGGACGCCCTGCTTTCCAGGCTGCTACTCACACTACGGGGTGTCGTCCTCCCCGGTTCTGTCCTGGGCCTCGATTTCACCTCCGCTAGCTCGCGGAGATCCTCATCCGAGTATTCTGCCTTCCCCGACTTAGGGGTCACCGATCGGGGTGATAGTCTTTTCTCAGTGCGGTCGGGGAGTGACCCAACCGTCTCGGTTGCTGCTGACCCAGCCGATTTAATCGACTCCAGTCCCCTTTCTCCGGGACTTGCACGATTGATCCACAGTGCACCAGGGGACTCGGCGGAGCGCCTAGCCGTATCCCCCGGGGGGTCAGCAGATTGGATCGGAATGAACGTCGGCATTGGCCATAAGTATAGTGTCCCGCATTGTGGGCAGCGTGCCGCCGTGTTAACAATGCCTCCGGGCAGCCCACATTGTAGGCAGAGCCCGACCACCGTCTCGGTGTTAGCCACCCTGACTACCAGTACCCCGCCGGGTACCGAGTAGGGCTGGGTGGATACCATAGTTCCCACAGTGGAGGAGCAGGCCATTCTTTTGGTAGGGACCACTTTCAGTATGGGTCTCTCCAGGTCAGTGGTTCCTCGCAACTGACCGGTAGAAGCTTCTGGGCCAGCCACTTCGTGCTTCGGCTCCTCCTTCCGCTGGCATAGCTGGAACCCGCCCCCAGGGGTTGCAATTATGGGCGGATCCCACAGGGGAATAGCATGCCCCTTAATTAAGGCCGCGCCTTTCTCAGTCCTGGTGGGCGCGGTCTGCGTTTTCGCGCCAATTTCCTCATCAGAGTGGGATTCTTGGGCCGCGGCTAGTTCCCGCCTTCTCCTGGCAGCTGCTTTTCGTGCAAAATATCCCTCCTTTTTGCACGTTACCTCCGCGGCCGGAACTACTTCTTGTAGTGGCGCCGTCTGGATATCAGTCCCTGGGCCCAGTGGGTGCATTCCCACAGGCCATAATTGAAAGTCACTCCCCCTGGTGGAAATCAGGGGAGGGTCCCATAGACTAAGCGGTTGACTCAGCACAGGGGCCGAGTGAGTCACTGTCCATGAAGGCGCAGCCGTAGCTTTCGCGCCATACCCCCCATCAGGGCGGGGCTCTGCTGTTCGCGCCATTCCCGGCCAGCTTTTTGCAAGTTCTGTATCAGCCATTTTCTCTGCGACTGGCCCATGCGGTCTCCCTAGCAAGCGGGAACCGCCATTTTGGGTGGCTTTTAAGCCCGAAATGTCAGTTTGTTTGATCTTCTCGCTGGGTTCCCCCCCAGTTATCACAATGTCCTCACACTCTTCAAGGGTGGCCCCTCGGTGTCCCAGACAGGACAAAAACGGGGCAGCCACGGCCTTCGCTCCACTCCAGAGCAGATTAGTTAAAGACAGCTCAGCGACAGTTTGCTCTTCAGTGGGGCGCACGCCACGGGTGCCTTCCCCATCAGCCTCTGGTCGCCATTTTGGGCTCTCCGCACCACGCGGATCCTCCATTCCTTGGATTGTCACGCTCTCGTACCAATTATCGTACATGGGGCTCCGCTCTGCGGGGCAGCCACCACACCAGTACAATAAAGATTGCTCAGATGCACCACCACATGTGTACCTGATCTAGGCTGGACTCATGTTGCACTACCTCAGGCTAGGCTCACTCTCTCAGTGTCTGCTGTAACTCCTTCCTCCCAGTCTGTGCTCCCTATGGTAAGTGTCTGGAATGGGCTAGAGTACTCTGGCTCTGCCATGCAGTACTTGGGGCGTCTACCTCTCTTGGTCAGCCTAGCGCAGACCCTCTCCAGGATTCCTGACCACGTTAACAGGCTATCCCTTCTGGCGTCCTACCAACTAGCACTACCTCAAAGTGACTCGGTCAGCTATAGCCCGGCTCCAGACCCCTCACTCCTTTCAGGCCCCTAGGTCGTCCCTGCGAACTGACAATACCCTGTAAGCCCCTGACCACCCCTAGGTCCGTCCCTACGCAGCACAGAGTGGCAGCAGACGCTCTCCCTGTTTCCCAGTGTGCCTAGCTAGAGCCTGTCCTGTTGACAGATCTGATCTCAGCAGCTCGCCTCCAAATGTAACGGTATTTCTGGCCCGGCCTGACCCACCCAATCTCACATTGGCCCCTGTGGTCTAACCGGTCCCCATTACAGTGTGATAGTGTCTGGTGGTGCACCTGTTGGCAACAGGACTCCTGAGTCTCCCGCATGATGGTGTGTGGGGAGGACCCGTCCAGACAGGCAGCTGAGGTAGTGTGCGGAGTCCTACCTAGTTCCAGTGCAGCGCCTCCACCTCATCAGGGTCCCTTCGGTCACTTGGGGATGGTCCTGACGAGGAACTCCTCTGTGGTGCTCCTCTCTGTACATTCACTCCACACATGTACACGAGAGGGTTTGTGATTAAGAGCATCTTTATTGGTTGAGGTGGGCTAACTGCCCCTCGCAGTAGTTTCTCTAGCCACTCATTGTCCCTCAGTGCTTCCCTTTGAAAGGTGTAATTCTCCTTTAATAGGGATTCCCTATCCCAGCCGGGATGTCTTTACCCTGTGCCAGGTCCCTGGACACAGTCTTCCTGTTCAGCTACTATAACATAACTCTCGCAGACTATTCAGAACTCCTACAGAACTCAGGACTCAGATAGAACTAACTATTAGACACAGTGCTGTGCCTTATGTACACTCTGGAAGCTGACACACCTCTGACATCACTAACCATGGAATCAGAGCATGTGACCACTCCCATCCATACACAGGGCACCGCACCAGGGTGTGAGGGCAAACCTCCATAATTACTGCTGGCATGCCCACAACTTACCAGGCCTTACTGTCAGCAGGAGAGATGACTGTAGCCATTTTACATGACCGCTACACACAAATGAAATAAAACATACTTTAATACATAGGATAACTTGGGCAGACTCATAGCTGTAAGGGAAATAGGACTGGGATATCTGGGCTTGAAAATCAGGAGTCACTGGGCAGCCCTGGTGTAATTCAACCCACGTACTGGCAAATCATGCCTGCACGCCAGGGAGAATTAGGAGACTACTCATATCTTTGCCCCCCCAAACTCCTGCAAACAACATGATTGCATTTCTACCCAAATATCTCACCTAAAACTTACATATAGAACGTTTCATGAGTCTTAGGCTCAGGGAACATGAAAAGTGGAAACGAAGCAAAAGGAAAAAGCAGGCACTAATACTCCGGAAAGTAAAAAAAGGTTGAATGAAATCCAGGAGAGCGTGTGCCCATAAAGACTATTTTAATGGAAACCACAAAAAATATACAGCTACATTACGGGGTACACAAACCCCCACCAACGCGGCTCGAATTGCGTTGGTGGGGGTCTGTGTACCCCGTAATGTAGCTGTATTTTTTTTGTGGTTTCCATTAAAATAGTCTTTTTTTATGGGCACACGCTCTCCTGGATTTCATTCAACCTTTTTTTACTTTCCCGAGTATTAGTGCCTGCTTTATCCTTTTGCTTCGTGTCAAGTCATCCAGAAAAACGGAAGCACGCCCCCTACTGTGAAAGAAGGAAACTGGACAGCCAAAAGGACATTACCAACTGTAACTGTGAGTTATTTTATCACAAGCACATTCTCCATTCTGACATTATATGCTGGGACACTTTATTGTGTGGCCCCTTACTACAGTGCTCGTGGGGGCCCTAGCCCACCAGTCAGATTACAATGGAGCAGTGATTAATACATGATTGTTCTGTGTCCTATGGATTGGCTATCCCTTATCCATTATCCAGGGGGTTTTCATTTCAGGAATCATTATATACATTTATTGAACGTTACAATTTTTGTACTACATATTTTGAGGCTTTTTTTCAGAGCACCACACATTTTTTCCATTTTTCTATGAAAAGTGGAAAGGCAGGGGACACTTTAACTTTCACATGTTATAATGCCTGGCCCCTGGCTTATGGTGCCAGGTAGCTGCCAGGGGCCCACCGTTCCAGTGGTAACCTTTATTGTATAGCCTGGTTACCCCCTTTATCGTATAGCCTGGCACCCCCTTTGGAGGGAAGTATTATGGGAAATGGGGGGGTCCCAGAGTTGAAATGAATGCGGTTCAGCTTGGGGAGACCCTCTGCTTCAATCCTGTTTTAAAAAAAAAATTTTTTATAAAAAGCGAGTGACTTGCTCCTTCAGAATACTGATTTTCATGTTCGGTTAAAGCCTTACTTCACAAATGTAGTAAAGTGCTTTAAAACATTTTTTTGATTTCAACCTTCCTCAGCGATCTCATCTGTCTATCTTAACCTTGTGTCGCCCTGCTCCTTACTTCCCTTCTCCTTTCCCACTCAACCTGTCTTCACCAACCTACTAACACTTCTCTACCTCCTTTGATACCTAACCTACCAAGTCCTACTTCACGTCCCCCTTCACTCCACTTCCAGTCACCACTCCCACTATCTAACTTGCACATTTCTATAGCTTTCTGATTTCCTCACTTCTCCACATTTATTCTTCTTTCTTTCTAGCTCCCTACTTCCTCTCCTCCTTGCTCTCCCCTCTACCACTTCCTTACTACTTGCTGCATCCCTACCCCACTTTAAATTCAAGTCTACTTCCTTACTCCTTCTTATAGTATTGTCTCCTTAAATGTCTCCACTTCGGCTTATTTCCTCTCATCTACTTGCTTTTATCCTCTTACTAACTCCCTCTCTATCACTCACCCTGCCCTTACTCGCTTAATGGTTCTGCCGCTACGGCGCTATACTAATTCCCTTCCCGTATGTCTTTCTATTCTTCCCAGACGCAAAATTCAAAAAGCCCGCGTCGGGCCGGTGAGGTGACTAATCCAGGCCTGCGCGGGTCATCCGGCGCATTCTGGACGCCTTGATGGGCTTACGGCTGTCCTTGGTCTTGCTGGTGACGTCATCTGGTCGCGCCGGTGGGAGCTGGTTCCGCGCCACCTCCAAGATGGCGCCGCTCCTTCCGGGGCACAGCTGTGATGCGTATCCGGGGGGCGGCCATTTTGGAAGACGTCTCTCACCAGTGCGGAGGTGCGTGCGCCCGCTCCTGTTTCCCGCTCACCGCTCTCTTCCTGCTCCTGCGGTTCACTGTGGATTCCCGCCTTCTAGAGCTGCTTCGCCATCTTGTGTCGGGGGCCGCCATCATCAGAAAGGTAGGCCGCAAATTTTCTCACCAGGGATTCAGTTTCAGCGCAGGTTGCTTGATCACTGGACATCTGTAGTTGGGGTGTCGGGGATCACCGCTCTTTCACTCGGGGGTGAGTTTCTTTATTTGGTGACAGCTTCACCGTGGCCGGGGACCAGACCTCAAGTAGGGGGACGAGAACTGGAGGAGAAGCAAAGAAACACAGGTTGCTGAGGCCATGACACCGAGGGATTAGCCTGATACACTACAGGGGTGAACAAAGCCGGGACAGACTCTGGTTATGCATAGTATATGTTAGGTTTTATTCATTCAAGCTCAGGAAGAGCGAGGCAGGAGTGGGGGGGAGTGACCTGCTTCAAAAATCCGCATGGGCCACGCACTAGGGGGGAGGAGGGTGGATCTCCTGGGCCCTAGTGAAGTCCTTTGGGACTGGACGCGGTGGGTGAGTGAACTTCATCCCACGTTTCCTCCGGGCGGTTGGAGAGGAGTCCAGCTTCCCAAAGGCGGTGATCTCGTCAAGGAGGCGACGTCGCCGAGACGACGAGAATTCTACTGTCTTTTGTCTTGTCTAGTGTTTGTTGTGTCCCCCCAGGTGTACCCTCTTGTGTGCTCCCCCTTGTGTATTGCTGTAGGTGGTGAAGTGAGGTATTGCAGTTCGAGAAGAAGAGGAGGTCGGGATTGTGGTCCAGGTGCATCAATCAAGAACAGATATCGGCAGCAAAGTCATCTCATACTTTTAAATGAGTAAGGAACTCAGGCTAGTATCACATAACATTAAGGGGTTTAACAGCCCGGTTAAACGCAGAATCGCCTTCCGAGATTATAAGCGTAAAGGGGCAGAAATTCTGTTTCTGCAAGAAACACACTTCTCTCAAGACAACTACCCCAAATTCCTGGATAAGGACTACCCGACACACTTTTTGTCTTCCGCGAAAGTCAAAAAAAAAGGGGTGGCCATACTAATTCATAAAAGAATACCGTTCGTACCCGATAGGACTTTCAAAGATAAAGAGGGCAGATTCCTCATAGTAAGAGGTGCAATCCAAGGGTTCCCAATTACTCTAGCAACAATATATGCCCCTAATGAGACGGCCCCCGTTTTTTTCTCTACCTTCTTTGGGAAACTCAACAAAGTGGCCAGAGGTAATATCATTGTCGCTGGAGACTTGAACAGGGCACTACGGGAGGACCTTGACAGATGTTCATCCACTAATATTACACACAGATCTGACATACTAACAATTAAAAAAGGGTTACGTGACTGCCAACTACTCGACATCTGGAGGGAACAACACCAGAGACTGAGAGAATACACCTTCTACTCACACCCACATGACACATATAGCAGGATAGATTACTTCCTTGTATCCAACAGAATGGTCCCTGGGGTCTCTCGCACCGAGATCCATGATATTTCATGGTCAGACCATGCATCTATAGAGCTGCGGTGCACACTAATCCCACTAGACAGACCTAGAGCGAACTGGAAACTAAACGAAATCTTGCTGAAAATCCCAGCCCTACAGGTGGAAATTGGGGAAAAGCTCACACAATACTTCGAGGAGAATGAGGGGAGTGTGGCTACGCACTCCAGACTGTGGGAGGCCCATAAGGCTACCCTCAGGGGGGTCATTATGAATCTGGCCGCTAAACGGAAAAGAGAACGGGAGGGAAACATTTTGAAGCTAGAGGAACAGCTAGCAGAGCTTTCCTCCCTCCACAAAAAAATAAGAATGCCCACACGTTAACTCAAATACTAGCCACTAAAACTAGTCTTAACCTCCTCCTCTCCGCCCAGGCCGAGAAGGAATTGACCTGGTCCAAGCGGAAATTTTATGAAAAAGCTAACAAGCCTGACACACTACTTGCCAATAAGCTAAAAAAACAAGCTTCCAAACTATCACATTCACGCAATTCGAAACCAAGATGGGGACCTTACCTCCATCCCAGCGAACATAGCAGGGGAATTCAAAAAGTATTACGAAATATTATACAATGGAGATAAGGTAACCCATAATCCGAAAACAAAGGAGGATTTACGGACCTTCTTAATAGAGGCACATTTACCCATTTTGAAGAGATGCGAAAGGGAGGCACTCCAGTCGGACTTCACGATGGAGGAACTCTCTGGGGTCATCAAAGCACTAAAACCGGCTAAAGCCCCAGGGCCAGATGGCTTTTCGAACTTATATTACAATAAATATTAAAAAATTCTAGCCCCCCACATGTTAAAGTTATTCAATGAAATCTTAGCAGGGGCCTCATTCCCAGCACAAATGCTCCAAGCCTCAATATCGGTGATCCATAAACCCGGAAAGGACCCGGCAGACTGTAAGAGCTACCGGCCCATTTCACTGATTAACTTGGACCTCAAAATATACTCTAAACTTATAGCCAACAGGGTGGGTAGTGTTCTTCCCGGGTTAATTCACACGGATCAAGTAGGGTTTATCGGAGGTAGACAAGCGGCAGATAACACCAGGAGAATTATTGACCTAATTGATCTGGCCCAAAAAGAAAAAATTCACTCCATGGTGTTAAGTCTGGACGCTGAAAAAGCCTTCGATAGAATAGATTGGCCCTACCTATCGGAAACACTGAGAGCATTTGGCTTTGAGGGACGCCTCCTGCAGGCCATCCTGGCGTTGTATAAAAACCCAACAGCAAGAGTGAGATATCAAGGTTTCCCCTCAGAACAGTTTGAAATCAAAAGCGGAACACGTCAAGGATGCCCGCTGTCGCCACTACTGTTCGCCTTATGTATAGAGCCTTTGGCGGCACACATCAGAAATAACCCAGATATCTCTGGTATCCCTGTGGGAGACCAAATGCACAAAGCCGCTCTATATGCGGACGATGTCATTCTCACAATAGCCAAATCTCTCACATCTCTCCCAAATGTATTCAACATACTGGGCAAATTTAACCAAATTTCGGGATTTAAGATCAATCAGTCTAAATCAGAAGCCCTCAATATTAATCTACCAAAAGAAGTTGAAAAACTGATTGACCTCAATTTTCAGTTCAAATGGCAACCCTCCGCTATCAAATATTTAGGGGTTTATCTCACAAGGGAGTACAAAACTTTATATAAAGCAAATTTCCCCAAGATCATAAAGACGCTGGGGGAGGATCTCCGAACCTGGATGAAGGGGAGCATCTCATGGATTGGGAGGATACATAGCGTGAAAATGAATCTCCTCCCAAAGATGCTATATCTTTTCCAGAGTCTCCCTATCCCTTTGGTGCAGGCGGACATCCTCTCCCTCCAGTCAAAAATTATAAAATTTATTTGGAACGGGAAAAACCCAAGAATTGCTAAAGGAATATTAAAACGTCCCATTCATCCTGCGGAGGGTGAGCGGTGCCTTGCTTGCAGGCCTACTATAAAGCAGCCCAATTAGGGCAGATTTTCCAATGGCACACAGACCCAAGCCTACGGAGATGGGTTGAGTTGGAGAAGAGATGCTGTGCACCAATTGAAATCCGAAATTTAATCTGGCTACCCAGAGAAGGGGTACGCAAGATGAACAATCCGCTGCAGACCATGGTCAATTCATTATAAGTTTGGGAGGCCACGAAATTCAAATGTAATTTGACTACCAAAACATCATTAATGACACCAATAGTGGGCAACCCAGACTTCGCTCCGGACCTGAATAGCAAAAATTTCTTGATATGGACTCAGAAGGGCTTCTCCCGTCTAAAAGATCTGGAGGGCATAACGACCATACAAACATTTGACCAAATTAAATCCTCTAAGAATATCCCAAACAAATTTTTTAGGTACCTTCAGATCAGAGATTTCTACAATAAAACGCCAATTCGACCGGCGCGAACAAATTTTGAGCAGCTGTGTTCCAGAGATACGGACACAAGGGGACTCACATCTAGAATGTACAGGGAAGTGATCTGCCAGAAGTCGCCCATTGACAATAGACTGAGTTACATGAGACACTGGGAATCAGACCTAGGAGAGACTTTAGAGGACGACGAATGGGACAGAATTATACAGGCGGCGGCGAAAAGCTCAATCTGCACCACATTAAAGGAGAACGCATATAAAGTCCTTATGAGGTGGTATTACACTCCGACGCGCTTAGCGAAATTTGTAAAAGGCTACTCCCCTCTCTGCCCTAAACAGTGTGGGGAAGCAGCTGACCTCCGACATATGTTGTGGTCTTGCACTAAGGGGGCCCCTATTTGGGAACAAATCAGAGATTGGATTCAGCGGATTCTCGATTTGGAGATCCCCCTGGACCCGTGGCTGTTCCTATTGGGCATGCGGATCCAGGGTCTGTCAAATGCGTCGCATAAATTAATCGCGCATTTTGCTACAGCCACAAGATGTGAGATCGCAGCATTATGGAAACAGCAGGAGATACCAATTATCCCTAAGATCAAAAACAGAATTTGGCATGTCTGCCGGATGGAACAATTAACGAGTTTAGTTAATGACTCCGGCACAAATGTTCTAAAGGTCTGGGATCCATGGTTGACCCAGGTAGACATCCCAGGAGTGGACGCCACCTCAATCTTGCACTAATTAAACTAGGTGCGTTCTCCTTTAAGGGCAGATTAGACAACACGACTCAGCGACGCACAGTTAGCAGACCTTCATGTAGTCATAGAATAGGGAAAAACAAATAAAAGAAAGAAACCTCAGAAGAACCTGTCCCAGTTAAAACCCTTAGCTATTGCCTAAAAGGTTGAACAAGAGATATCTAAAAAACTGCACCAGAGCCTGGCAACCTACCACCTCCCTCCCACCCCTAACCTCTTTCCCTGTCCCCTTGTCAAGTTCGTCTGGTCTTGTTTGTAAAGTGTTAAGTGGATGTGTCTTCGAGGCGTCATTACATGTGTTTAACAAAACTGGAAATGTAATAATGGGCTGTGGAACATTGGCTGTATTTGTACTTTCCAATAAAAATTTAAAGTTGAAAAAAAAAAAAAACATTTTTTTATATTGCATTGAGTAATGGAAACCCAGGACAGTGTTGGTGCTAGCTAGATATAAACACTCCAGACATGTACCAATCTTTAAACCCTTGGGTATTTAATGTTGGTACAGATAAGAAGCATGGCTTACTCCAACCCGTTTACCCTGTGGTCAAAATATTAGTACAGCTCAACCCCGTTATAGCGCAATCTGCTATAGCGCGAATCCGCTTTTAATGCTGTCTGAGCGTGGCTCCCGATTTAAAAACATCTCCAAGGTTTTATTTTTATATAATATTCAATGCATTATTGCTAACAGACACACGCTGTTACACATATATACACACACCCCTACACCATGCGGGAATTGAACCCATGATCTTTCATATGCTGGTGCAATTCTCTAGCTGCTACACCACAGTATTGGTGTGATGAATCTGACTCTATAAACAAACGTAACATCTACTGCACAGTGCAGTCCATGGGTGATCAGGGTTCAATTCCCGCATGTGTATTATATAAAATGTATTCACTGTTGGGCTGTCATTGATCAGAGAAGGGTCATGTGACCCTCCTGCGCTCAAAAGTCAGTCAAATTGAAAGCTTGGGAGAGCGTATGTAAGCACCTCGGAGCCTGATGAAGTGGAGAGAGCTGCAGATGCCGGGTAAGTCCTCGCAGAACCGTTCTTCCTGATTGCGCCGACCATTTCGCGATCCTGGTTATAACGTGCTCATTATGTGGACCAAGAGCACCGCGTTATAACGGGATTCAGCTGTATTAAGGGTTTCATATTTTTTTTTTTCATTTACAAACCTACTTTACATCCCTATCATTAAAAAAAATATATATATATATATATATATATATACACACACACACACACACACACACACACACACACACACACACACACACACACACACACACACACACACACACAGTTAGGTCCGGAAATAATTGGACACTGACAGAATTTTCATAATTTTGGCTCTGTACGCCACCACAATGGATTTGAAATGAAACAACTGACATGCAATAGAAGTGTAGACTTTCAGCTTTAATTCAAGGGGTTGAACAAAAATATCGTATGAAACGTTTAGGAATTGCAACCATTTTCATACACAGTCCCCTTATTTCAGGGGCTCAAATGTAATTGGACAAATTAACACAATCATAAATAAAATGTTAATTTTTAATACTTTGTCGACAATCCTTTGCAGGCAAAAACTGAAGTCTGGAACGCATGGACATCACCAAACGCTGGGTTTCCTCCTTTGTGATGCTTTGCCAGGCCTTTACTGCAGCTGTCTTCAGTTGTTGTTTGTTCGTGAGTCTTTCTGCATTAAGTTTTGTCTTCAGCAAGTGAAATGCATGCTCGATTGGGTTGAGATCAGGTGATTGACTCGGCCATTGCAGAATATTTCACTTCTTTGCCTTAAAAACATCCTGGGTTTCTTTCGCAGTATGTTTTGGGTCATTGTCCATCTGTAAAGTGAAGCGCCGTCCAATCAACTTCACTGAATTTGGCTGAATCTGAGCAGACAATATATCCCTATACACTTCAGAATTCATCCGGCTGCTTCTGTCTTCGTTCACATCATCAAAAACCACTAGTGACCCAGTGCCATTGTAAACCATGCATGCCCATGCCATCACTGCCTCCACACTTTTTTTTCAGATGATGTGGTACACAGCAACTCTCTTTTTTAGATGTCCTCATTACACAGACTAATGGGGAGTTACATACTGATCTTTTTAGAAAGGATACTGTCACGAGAGCTTGCGACAGGCTGTAATTGTACACCAAAAACTATATATATAAATATATATATATATACCTGGGTTTGAACTGGGACGAGACTTAAGATATGATAAATATAATTTATTCCTTGATAAAGGTGAACACAACAGATTATACAATAACAGGCAAAATATAGACACTTACGTAAAAGATGAAAATAATGAAAACAGTCCCATCTGAACTGGCAGTTTCATCCAGCAATCAGGAAATCATTCAGCAAACGAAGACAAAGGATAGATGGGAAACAGCAGGTTATAAACCCTTTGTCCCTCTATCTGTAACATTAAGACCCTGGGATTGGTTTGGAATTATCTCCAGCCAATCTTTGGTGGGGTAACACATTTTAGGACAGGCCCCCCTGCTAGCTGGCACATCTGCAGTAGAACTCTGGGGGGTCTCAGACTTAACCAAAAGTTCATATTTACTGCAAATCATTGCATAACTTCCGCTCCGTAATACATACAGTCAGGTGAGATATATTACTGCATTCTGCGACACCTGACGCTCGTAGGAAGACCAAAAATTACATTGTAATATGAACATTAATAGAGATATTAATATCTGGCATTTAGCAGCAGTTACATATTCAATGTTTAGACTTCCCAAGATTGGCTTACTCTCGCCAATACACTTATGTAATTCTTAGCCGGTTCAGCCAAGGACATCTCATAGTATCCTTATATTTAATAAAGTTACTCACTTTTGATATCCTGTTGGGGAATACCTTTTGCTGGAAGGTGTGAATAACAAACCCTTCCCTTCCTTTTGCCTGCTTCCCGCATAAACAATTCCCCTGGGAAGCCAGGCTCAAATCTAGCAGGATATCCTATTTAGCATCCTACTGGCCACGTCAATAAACCTTTTGAAGTGGGCTTTTGCTTTTCGCATAACCAATTAGGTCAGTTACCTATTGATCAGGGCGATGTATCACACCTCTCTGTTGATATACACTTCCAGTGAATACTCATATGAGGCACCATTTGGCTCCTCATGCATTACAAAGACAGGCATTCTGCCTGTACATTAGCACACCATTATTAGCATTCTGCCTGTGTATTTCAAAAACTACAAAAAGTCACTTTATCAAAAATACTGCACCGACACACTTTATTCGAGCAAATACCCGGTATGTACCTGGCAGATACCTGGAATGCGCCGCTCCTCGCCTCTGACAAGCCCCGTTGCGTTTGCCTTCCCTGCCTGGGTTCATGCCTGGCTGACAGGCGGCTGATCTGTTAAATGATAATGATTAGGATTTAATAGGCTGCAATGCTTCGCGTGTCTACCAGATGGCATAAATTCATGAATTGTAATGCAGTATATATATATATACTGTGCAGTATTGCAGCAAGCGGGAATAAAATGCTTCAATCCCTGCCTGGAAAATAACCCAATGCACTCGGGCAGAAAACAGTCACAAACCTCAATACACCCGGGTATACCCGAATTCGTGGGACTAGCCGAGCTCGAATAAAGTGTGTCGCCAGTGTATATGTTTCTCTTATGACACCGTTATATTTTTAATATGTGTGTACTTGGGGGGTGACCCGGAGGCTGTACCCCAAGGCTCAGGGTCCTGGCTTACTCAGTTACCAAATTACCAGTTTTCAGGTAACTGTTTATTCAGCACTGCATATAAGATTAACCCCTTAAGTCCCAGTGGGTGGGTTATGCAGACCCTGATCCAGCAACAACATCATTTACACAGGGGAATAAGCATTTTCATGTTATTTAACAAGGGTTAAGTCACAGTTCTGGGCCTCAGCCCAGTTAACCCCTTGTCTCCCTGGCGAGGTTAGAGGGGGGCCCTTGGGGGGTAACCCCGTTAATCCCGGGCCAAACCCTCCCTACCGCCACAGATACATACAGAAATGCCATTTTAAGGGCAGATAACCATCATCCTCCTTCTCTTATTGATGCATTACCTTTTTCACAGAAAGTCCGGGTCTGCAAAATCACGAGCAGGAAGGATAATATTGAACCAGCTATTGGAGAACTACGTAGTAGATTCCTGGCTAGGGGATATCCTCCTGCTGTGTTAGACCGGGCACTGGATAAAGAGGTAAGTGCTACCAAAAATAAGAAGGAGGACAGGCTTGTATTTACCACTACGTACAGTCATAAGCGAAGCAGAGGAAAAGACCTCCCAGCCCGACGCTACAAGCCTGGTAGACAGCGTGTATCACGCGCAGGCTGTATTAACCCCCAGCACATCGGAGACCAACCATGTAGGAATAAGCACTGTAGCTGTGATGAATCCTTGATCACATTGAACGGGAAAACACTGGACACGATGGGCCCTTGGTCCCTCTAAGGATTCATTTTGCTGGGGGTTAATACAGCATGCGCGTGATACACGCTATCTACCAGGATTGTAACATTGGGCTGGGAGGTCTTTTCCTCTGCTTCGCATATTGCTGGTTTGGCCACGGCTGCTCAGCCTGGAATTAAGACTTTCATTATTGACATTATAAGAAGAGGCTTATACCCCGTGAATATGTATGTAATCACTTAATTGGTGATTTGAGAACTGGAGTGCTATCGTTATTTTTTTTTCTAACCATTTATTTATTGATTTTTTGTGGCATCTATTTATTCACATTTTTTCTTTCTGTGGAACATTTTTTTTTATTTCTCTGGAGTGAGTATTCGTGCTATTCCTATCCTGTGTGTTTTTTATTATGGAAGATTATGTAGAAGTGGAGGATGAGGAAGGGGTTACTGATACCTATGCCTTTAACTGTGGAGACACTCACCGTCAGAGGAGGGCAGAGTCAGTTTTTGATGAAGGTGCTAATTTCATCTGTGAAGAGCCTGCTGACTTAATTACCCACTTCCTTACATTGGAAAAACTGTTATCACAGGACATTAGGTATTGGTGGGACATTACCACTTTTGAGAACTATGCTAGAGTTAAAAGGATTCCGTGAGGCTTACGCTTGAAAAAGGTACCGTCCTTTGGCTTTATTAATAAAGATTTTGAGAATGACTGGAAAGCCATATTAGATCATTGCTCATTTAAGCTAATCAAATTGATCATTAAGTATAAGCTAAATTAAAAAAAAGAAAGTGAGAGCCAATGTGAAAGTCCTACAGGATAAATTGAAAGGTTGCAGAAAAATGGAGAATTTTATTAAATATGACCAAACACTTTTAAGCAACGTGGGTGCTATGGAAAAGTCTCTAATGATTAAGAAACAACAAAAGTTTGATAGGGACAAGATAGACTATGAGAAGCAGCAAGTTTATATATGGCAACGCTACACTACAAACGCACAAAAGCCACAACCAAAATCTGGTTCTAAATATCAGAATAATAAAAAACAAGGTGACTCCAAGAACCCGAATAAATCCATCCTAAAACGCCATGGAAACGCTTCCAGTTTTGAGTCAGATGGTTCTGACTATGAGAGTCGTTCACTAGGCGTTTCCTTTTGTGATGATGATGATAATTGGCGAGTTAGATCTACCTCCCCTGAAACCGACTCTTCACAAAAATCTGTTATGATGCCCTCTCGGAAAGAAGATAAACCTTCATACTCCTTGTTTCAAAAGGAGTCAAAAAACGAAAGAGGACAAGGAGATCATCAAAGAAGAGAAGGGGGGAGGGGGATCCGGGGGATCGAGCAAAAGAAAGAAATATGCATACTGTAGGAGAAGTTGTGGATAATGTTATCAACATTTCACATAAGACTCTTACAGATGACCAGATTGCGGTTCTAAATAGAGGTTTAAATTTTGCCCCATACCAAGATTTTAATTTATTCAATACCATCATTGATCTCCAAAAATTAATTCGCAATTTGTCTCTTAAAAAATATTTTAATAGAAAAAAGGGACAACAGAGGTTCCACTATATTCCACTGATAGAGGTCTAGCTGAGAATGTTGTGTAAGGAATCCGCTCCATGGTTTACTGGTTGCCTTACCTTGCAGACCGGTGCAGTTCTGGATCAGCTCTCCTGAGGTTTGCTGCAGCCTGGATTCACTCATCAAAGCAATACACACTCCCTCTGGTATCTACTGCAGCTGTGCAGCCTTTCATTGCAAACTATACTTGCATTCACTCATTAGGGGCAGTACCTTCACACCCCCGCCGGGGATTGGCCCGCACCCCCGCCGGGGATTGGCCCGCTGGCCTTTAAGTATTGCTTGCCCATAATGCTCCTGGCCGAGCATAGTCCTAACTGGATGTCAACTGTTTTGCCACAAGCTCTCGCTTGTTCTTCTTTGCTGATACCAGGTTCCGCCCTGCGTCCTTCAGCTTCCTTCAAGCCGCTTGTTCTCCAATGCTGATTCCAGGTTACGTCCTGCATCCTTCAGCTCCCTTCAAGCCGCTTGTTCCCTTATGCTGATACGGAGGTATTCCCTGCGTCCTTCAGCTTCTGTTCCCCTGTGCTGAAGCAGAGGTTTCGTTCCTGCGTCCTTCAGCCTCCTGGATTCCTGCACTAAAGTAGAGGTTCGTCCCTGCGTTCTGCAGTCTCCTGGATTCCTGCACTGAAGCGGAGGTTTCCCTGTATCTACAGCTTCCTGGTTCCTGGGGCCTACACTTTCCCTAATATAGAGAGGCCGTGTCCTGGTTCCTGCGCTGAAACAGTGGATTCCCTTGCCCGCTCAGGACTTTTGCGTTGTAGCACTGGTGCACCCGTGCAGCAAGACGGTGTGCTATTCTGGTCTGCCTACCATCTCCTGTGACCAGCACCATGGGCCATGGTCGTCGCTCGCGCAAAGGCCAACCCCGCGCTCCTAAGCTGAAGCGGGGCTCTCCTGACTACCTGTTGCCGAACTCTTGCCTGTACAATGTTTATCCTGATGTCTCCTGTCCTGACCCTGGCTTCTACAACGACGACGCTGTCTTCTCCAATCCTGATCCTGCGACATATGACTACGAACTGCGCAATCCGGATCAGCCTGCGCGGTCTCAGGTCGGTGCTTTTACAACCCCACCTCAGCCTCGCGGTCCGGTCCTGGTTTGTGGCGAGCAGAACCCTGACAGTATGCTCGGCCTCACAAACTCGGACCGCCCTGTGGTGAGGGTTGGTAAGTTTCTGTCTGAAAGCCTGTCCCAGCCTGTAAACCAGTCCCAGTGTGAATACCAGTTTCTATGTGAGATATTACCCATGCTTGAGGATCTGATTGTGTTTGTAGGTTTAACCCCTTTGCAAAACAAATGCCGTAGTGATCTCATGATGAAGGTTTACCGCCTCCGGGACTTAAAACAATCGCTGGCCGCTTGTATTTGCTTTCCTGGTTACCCCTTAACTTGGGAAAATGTGTACCCTTTAGAATTGGACGACGCCCAAAAGGAACTCTCTTCCCTGGCCTTGTCTTTAGACATTTATATAGCAAAAGTGGACCCTCTCCTCATGTTGGCTGATGCCCAAAAAACACTCCATATCCTTTCCATGACATTGGACATTTGCATAAAGGAACAGGATCCTCCCCTCGCCAGCTTCGCTGCCGCTTGGCTGTATCCCTGGTCTACCACGGATCCTTGCCCTGAGTGTATGCCCCGGTTTCCTGACACCAATGATATGTTTTCGTTAACCCCTGCCGATCAGTCCTGTGAGGTTCCCCTGGAGAATACATATGTTGCTCTACCCAGCACTAATGTTCTTGTATCAGAGAATAAGTTCATTAGTTCTCCTATTTCTAGCTCAGAAGTCCTTTCTCTAGGTCTTGAGGGTTTTCCAGCTTTAACCCCTGCCGAGCAGTCCTGTGAGGTTCCCCTGGAGAATACATATGTTTCACTAGCCAACACTAAGGTTCTACTATCAGAGAATAAGTCCCTTTGTTCCCCTATTTCTAACTCCGAATCTGTCACTCCAGCTCTTCAGGGTTTTCCAGCTTTAAACTCTGCTAGACAGTCCTGTGCGCTTTCCCCGTCAGAGAAAGAATCCCTAAGTTCTGTTCCCAGGGTCATTTCTGTATTAACCCCTGAGGGGCAGCTCTCTGAGTCTCCTTTGATAATTCCCTGTTCTCTGCCAGCCACGGTCACGCCCCTAGCTCCAGAGGAGAGATCCCTGGTCTCTCCTAATACAGAGAAAAAATTTCCTGTGTTTTACTCTCAGGCACTGTCTGCATTAACCCCTGTAAATTCTTGCTGCCTCCAAGTTAATGCCTTCGTTTTAGCCTCAGAGAATGAGTCCACAAGTCAGACAGCAGAGGTTGCATTGAGGGATTCCTATAACCGTACGGAGTCCCTAGATATTCTTTGCTATAAATCCCCTGCTTCAGCTCAAGTTTCCGCAGTTTCGTCTCCGGAGACTTCAGCTAAAGTTCTGGTTCCTGATAAATGTATTCAGGAGTCAGGTTTTTCCCTAAGCTTGGTCGCAGAGTTCCTTCTCCCGGGTATTTCACTGAACCAGCCTGTCGCCCACATAGCGGTGATCCCTGCTTCAGCGCATAGATCCCACATTATGGAGTCTGCAGTAATTTCTGGTTTCCCAGATATTCCTTACCAAATACCTACTTCAGAGACCAGTACAGTTATGATTAACCCCCGTGTACTGTCTGAGTTCTTCTCCTCTTTATGCTTAGGGTTAAAAGCATACAGTAGTCTGTATGTCCCTCCTGGGGTTCATATTATGTTCCCAGGAATGTTTGCTGACGCACGGTTTTCTCCCCAAAGTGACGCTTTTTCATATAGATTAGTAAAAAGCTTGCACACTGTATCCCTTTTCGCTGAATTGTGTCTTACTAGTTTTGAGACTCTGAGAGGTAATGATTCTCCTTCTGATTCTGAAGCTCTTTCTACAATGAGTATCCTGTCTGGGGGTACCCCTGATTTCTCTCTCCAGGCTAATCCTTTGGGGATCAGCATATCTGTGATCACTCCCTTAGTACTGTCTGAGGTCACCATGCACATATTACAAGTCCTGGGGTTTAAATCTGAGCTATTTAGCTGTCCTGCCTTTGCTGAAACCCAGTCCCTCAGTACTGTGTCTAAATATGTCCCAGCAAACATGGGGTTACTCTGGGAGGAAATTAAAGCTCCTGTCTTAAAGGGTATTTTTTCTCACATGTCCAGCAAATCTAGAACCTCAGTAGTTGTTTCTAAGTCACTTATCAATACATCTGATTTTTTCTCTAATCAAACTCAGACACCCTCACTATCGGTTAGGAGTCCTGTGATCAGAGATTTTGCACTAGAAAACACACCTATTCATGTTTTTGACAGGTTAGGTACCCCTGTGGTTAGGGCCATTGCAGTTTCGGAAAAGACTCCTTGTACTCCTAAGGTGCCTGTCATTAAGAGTTTTCATAGTTCATACTTGCTGCTTGTTGATTCTCAAGGCTCTGTCACTGAGGTACAGACTTCAGCTTCTGATGTTAGCTTCCCTCCCACCACTACCCTGGCTCTGCCTTTTTCTCAAGCTACTGATTTGAAGATCCCAAGGACTATTCCTGATTCACTGACAATACTATCTCCCAATGAAGATTTCCCAGTATTGGAGAGCTCTACTGTTGTTTGCTTCTCTGCTCCTGCTAAACCATGGTTTTGTCCCTCGGAATTTTCGGTTGCCCCTGTTATTTCCTCTCAGTTGGAAATACTCTGTATGTATCCCAAGATTTCGGTCCCTATGCCGGGTTTACTGCTTGCCTTGTCACCTTCCATACCAATACCGGGAGATGCTTCCAACCAGCCTATACCCTTACTAACCATTACCTGGGAGCCTTCTAGAGGAAAAATTTCTCGCAAATTTCAACATGCAGTGGTCAGCCAAGACTTTTTCTGTTACAAAGTTCCTCCTGGTGTATTCGATCAATTATCAGGGCCGCTGATCCTAGATTCAGGTTCCTTTATTAAAGACTGGGCTTCCTGTAAGGGTTCTTCTGCCGTTTGTGCTCTGGAACCCTCTGGTTCTTCACAACCCTGGATTTCCAAGTCATTTTGCGGGGCGAGCCATGTACCAAGGATGTTTCTTCTACTACTCTTATTTCTTAGAACTGTACTCACTAAAGAACTGCTCGTTTACGGATGCCCTTTCTACCTAAAGAATTTTAGGAACAACTCAATGTCCCCAAGGCCCATGGATGGTCCTGTCTGGCCACAGTTCTCACCGGGGGGTGGGGGTACACTAAGGACTAATCATGAGTCACTGGAGTACGACTCTAACCCCAATCCTAGACTGTTCAGCAACAATTCCCGGTCCTCCAACTCTATGAGTGCTCATGTTCGCCCGGAGGTCTCGCGTGAAGGGGGGGGTACTGTAAGGAATCCGCTCCATGGTTTACTGGTTGCCTTACCTTGCAGACCGGTGCAGTTCTGGATCAGCTCTCCTGAGGTTTGCTGCAGCCTGGATTCACTCATCAAAGCAATACACACTCCCTCTGGTATCTACTGCAGCTGTGCAGCCTTTCATTGCAAACTATACTTGCATTCACTCATTAGGGGCAGTACCTTCACACCCCCGCCGGGGATTGGCCCGCTGGCCTTTAAGTATTGCTTGCCCATAATGCTCCTGGCCGAGCATAGTCCTAACTGGATGTCAACTGTTTTGCCACAAGCTCTCGCTTGTTCTTCTTTGCTGATACCAGGTTCCGCCCTGCGTCCTTCAGCTTCCTTCAAGCCGCTTGTTCTCCAATGCTGATTCCAGGTTACGTCCTGCATCCTTCAGCTCCCTTCAAGCCGCTTGTTCCCTTATGCTGATACGGAGGTATTCCCTGCGTCCTTCAGCTTCTGTTCCCCTGTGCTGAAGCAGAGGTTTCGTTCCTGCGTCCTTCAGCCTCCTGGATTCCTGCACTAAAGTAGAGGTTCATCCCTGCGTTCTGCAGTCTCCTGGATTCCTGCACTGAAGCGGAGGTTTCCCTGTATCTACAGCTTCCTGGTTCCTGGGGCCTACACTTTCCCTAATATAGAGAGGCCGTGTCCTGGTTCCTGCGCTGAAACAGTGGATTCCCTTGCCCGCTCAGGACTTTTGCGTTGTAGCACTGGTGCACCCGTGCAGCAAGACGGTGTGCTATTCTGGTCTGCCTACCATCTCCTGTGACCAGCACCATGGGCCATGGTCGTCGCTCGCGCAAAGGCCAACCCCGCGCTCCTAAGCTGAAGCGGGGCTCTCCTGACTACCTGTTGCCGAACTCTTGCCTGTACAATGTTTATCCTGATGTCTCCTGTCCTGACCCTGGCTTCTACAACGACGACGCTGTCTTCTCCAATCCTGATCCTGCGACATATGACTACGAACTGCGCAATCCGGATCAGCCTGCGCGGTCTCAGGTCGGTGCTTTTACAACCCCACCTCAGCCTCGCGGTCCGGTCCTGGTTTGTGGCGAGCAGAACCCTGACATGTTGATGGTATTGATGTTTCAATGGAGAATTTGGATTTGCATTCATTTCGTGAACAATGTGCTTTATCAGATCTTAGAGATCTTTATGATGAACAAAATCAGGATTTGGAGCCTGAGATCCCTTCCTCATTCAGCTTCTTTGGGCAATTACACTTAGGTCTTAAGAAGAAATCAACCTTTTGCCCTCATATTTTTAACAATCATAATATTAAGACCTTTGAGAAGCTGGTTGAGAGGGATCTCAGGTTATTGGCTAGGGGTATTGTACCCCGGGGGGTTCCCTCTTTAAATAAAACGAATCTGTCAGATATTGACTTCCAGGAGATGATTGCCCTCAGGGAAGATAGGTCTATTACAATCAAAAAGGCTGATAAGGGAGGGGCCATTGTGGTGCCCTCTTCTTCAGATTATCAGGCAGAGGCACTTAGATTACTTGAGATTACTTGAGGATGTTGAATCTTATACAAAATTGACATGATCCCACATGTGAGTTTTTACACCTTTTGAAAGAGATTCTTGAAGAAGGAAAGGCCCTATTTGTACTTAACACAAAGGAATATGAGTTTCTCTACAATGCCTCACCTATTGTGCCCATCTTCCACCATCTCCCAAAGATCCAAAAGTCACTTGTCCGCCCTCCTGGGCGGCCCATTGTGGCCAGTATTGGATCTTTGGGAGATGGGTTATCACGCTACATTGATGGTTTTTTACAGCCACTGGTAAAAAATCTGCCTTCTTTTCTGAGAGATTCTATGGATCTTTTATCCGCTATAAAAAATGTTATGATAGAAAAAATTAAACTAAACATATACTAAGCGCTTAACCTATTAGCCTAACTTAACAATACACGATAATGATGGATAAGTGCTCTAAATGTTGGAATTCCCTTACAAAGATACAACAATAAACTAGTGAATTCTACAGACTAATATAACAAACTGAGAAGACGGCTGCCTAAGGATTGAAAAACCACAAACCTATCCACAAGGTAAGTACAACAATAGCTTAAAAACAAAAATAAAACAAACAATGAAAGAAAACAGAAATAGTCCTTGGCGCACTATCTGGTATATAAACCTGCAGAAAAATGAAGTCCAAAGATCTTGGTAGTGAGGATTGTTGGTCCGGAATCCAATCGTACTCAAAGTCCTCTGAGGTGGTGGAATCAGATTTGTGCGAATGATGCTTTAATGCATGCCAGACCAATATGATTGGGTTCAAAGCTGGATCTTAATGAATGTTGCAGATGTGTTTTGGGGTCAATGTCTTGGAAGGACTGGTGACCACTCCAGATGTGAAGTATTCAGAAATGTTACGTTCTTCCCTCTGAGCAATAATGACCTTCTGTATGTAGACTCTCTAATATGAGGAAAAAGCCTTAATGGACTGGTCATGCACAGCTGCATCTAAAGACTTAGTAAACAATTATTTGGAAGTCTGACTCCTCCTCCCTGTCAGACTTCCAAATAATTGTTTACTAAGTCTTTAGATGCAGCTGTGCATGACCAGTCCATTAAGGCTTTTTCCTCATATTAGAGAGTCTACATACAGAAGGTCATTATTGCTCAGAGGGAAGAACGTAACATTTCTGAATACTTCACATCTGGAGTGGTCACCAGTCCTTCCAAGACATTGACCCCAAAACACATCTGCAACATTCATTAAGATCCAGCTTTGAACCCAATCATATTGGTCTGGCATGCATTAAAGCATCATTCGCACAAATCTGATTCCACCACCTCAGAGGACTTTGAGTACGATTGGATTCCGGACCAACAATCCTCACTACCAAGATCTTTGGACTTCATTTTTCTGTCAGGTTTATATACCAGATAGTGCGCCAAGGACTATTTCTGTTTTCTTTCGTTATTTATTTTATTTTTGTTTTTAAGATATAAAAAATGTTAGTTGGAAAAAGACTTTTAGATGGGTGACATTGGACGTGATGTCACTTTACTCAATCATAGATCACGAGCAAGGGATTCGAGCAGTGGAATTTTTTCTTGATGCTTCTACATTGTCCATTTCATTACGTGCCTTTCTTTTGGATTCTATTATGTTTCTGCTCACCCATAATTATTTTTCTTTTGATGCACAATTTTATCTTCAGACACGGGGTACTGCTATGGGGACGTCATTTGCCCCCTCTTATGCTAATTTGTTTGTGGGTCTTTGGGAATCCACACACATTTTCGGTGCTGATAATTCTTTTCGTCATCAGATTATTTTCTATAAACGGTATATTGACGATTTGATTATGATTTGGGATGGGGATTTATTATCACTGCATGCCTTTATTCATACACTTAATACTAATTCTTTAAATCTTAAATTTACTTATGAAGAACACATGAATCACATCAATTATTTAGACATTACTTTATTTATTGACACGACAGGCACTATTCAAACGGACATTTTTAGAAAGCCTCATTCACGTAATACTTTATTGGAAGCAGACAGCAGTCATTCTAAATCATTCATTCGAAGTTTACCCAAGGCTGAATTCCTTCGACTAAGACGGCTTTGTTCAAATGACGATTTATTTGAGCATCAAGCAGAGGAATTAAAAACTCGATTTGCTCAAAGAAAATATAATCACACTGATATTGAAGCAGCATATCTGTGTGTCAAATCTACAAACAGGATCGATTTGTTATCGAACTCGTCTGTGAAGTTCAAGAAGAAACATGAATTGGATAGAGTGACGTCTGCTCTATTTGTCACCCAGTTTAGTCGCCAGGCTGAACAGATTCGTTCTATCATTTATAAACATTGGGGGACCCTCACTCTTGATAAGGACCTACATAGTTCAGTTAACCAGGGTCCAGCCATTACTTTTAGGAAATCCAAATCCTTATCTGACTATCTTTCTCCAAGATTGTTTGACTCTAAGAAGTCTAACAAATCTGTTTAAAATAAAAGGTTTTTTTAAATGTGGAAAATGTTGCGTTTGCTGCTATGCGAAACCAATTAAGTCTATTAAGACTATTTATTCTAAAAAGAACTATAGGATCCCATCCTTTATTAATTGTGACTCACAATTTGTCATATACTTTCTTACCTGTGGCTGTGGCCAAGGGTACGTGGGCTGCACTATACGCCCTGTTAAAAACAGAATCATGGAGCATATACGTTCCATTAAAAGAAAAGATTTCATGTTACCAGTTTCAAAACATTTTACTGACTGTCCTTCAGGAGGTCTATCAAATGTTCATTTTTCTGCTGTAGAACTGGTGCCCATGCCCATGAGAGGGGGTGATAGATTAAAGCTCCTCAACCAGCGGGAGATGTTTTGGATCCATTCTTTGGATACATTATCCCCTGCAGGAATTAATACAGAATGGGATCTAGAAAAGGTGAAGGGAAACACAAAATGGATGTGCCCCCTAAAAGAATTCACTTAAATGCACACCATAACAGTGTAAAAATTAACTTTTAATAAATTTACTTAAAACATATATTACCAAAGTAATGTGTAATGTGAATTAAAAATATATTAAATCAACGCTATCAGGCAACCTTGTCGTCAGTTATAAGTTCATACTATCCCATTTAACCACTTAATAATGGTGGGATATGGAGGACACAGATTGCTAGGAGTCAGGGTGTTAACCCCTCTGGAGCAACGGTGAGACCCAATAATGGAAGTGTATAGATGTACACAAGTGAGTGGCCAATGGGTTAAATGTCCAGCTACCTTGCTAGATCAGCCAGCACTGCGCACTATAATGGAGACTTTAGTGTGTTAAAATAAGAGTGCTAGAGTGATAAAGCTGGCAAATGCAGTGATAATGGTAGTACATACACTGCTTGTCCGGGATGGGAAGGGAGCGAAGATAGCAGGGATACACCATGAAAAATAAAAAATAAATGCATACAATAGTGTAATAAGTTCTTTTCAATCTGGATAAAACATGTATGTCTTGGCTCTATAGCAATGCCTACTTACAGCAGGTCAAAAGGTAAAAAGCATTGATCTACACAGCAGGTAGAAAGGTGTCAGGATCTTCAGGAACAACAGCCCAGGTTTACAGCATAAGAAATCAGCACCTCAGCTCAGACGTCAGTAGATGTGAGTGGATCAGAGACATGCAAAAGACAAAATGTCCTGGGGGTTTGTGTTTACCTGGACACAGGTGGGCGGTGCTTTTGAGGGTGTAAACCATATAAGAGTTTGATTAAGACCAGTGAAACTACTCTTTGATAAAGCGCACCATGCGAGAGGTTTCTCTTTTTAATTAGTTATGTCCCAATAAATAATTTGTTATTTTTTCTATTAGCCTCCAGTTCTCGTTTTTTCATAGTTGTGATCCAAGTCTTTTCCTTCCTGCTTACTACGTACAGTCAAGCTGGTGGTTTTATTAAATCTACCAGTCTTAAACACTGGCATATTCTGCAAAATGATGATATATTATCTGAAAGTTGCTGTGTACCACCAATGGTGGCATTCAAAAGAGGGAGGAATCTGGCGGATAGCCTGATACATGCAGATAATGAGGGTAACTACAGAACTCCTCATTTTCTGGAGGGTGGCAGACCGGGTAACTTTAGATGCATGAGCTGCTCGGTCTGTAACAGTCTGACTACCGGTAGTCAATTCAGTCACCCCCCAAAGCGGGAGAATCATAAAAATTAAAAATAGACGCCCCACAGCGTGTGCTCCGCTGCTACAGAGACTGGAACAGTGAAAGACAGTATTGCTTGGCACGGCGAATTGGCTGTACTGCTGTTCAGCTGAACTGGAGACCTCCTAAGTACTACCTTGAGGCTGAGGGCTGTACTAACAGCTAACCGATTGGAAGACCACCCAGGCCCTACCCCCGAGGCTGAGGGATTGAGAAGGAGAGAGCCACGACATCTCTATTGGCGTCCGTTGGTGCTTGGGTAACATAAACCCTGAAATGATTGTTTTTTCTATCTAAATGTACGCTTAATACTCACCTTTATTTTGTGGTTACTAATATAATTTTTAATGCACTATGAGCGTTGTGCGCTGTGTTTTTTTGTATTTCTGTTTGCTATTAGGGGGTATTTGAGCCATCCCTGGTGCCACAGCTGCAGACGTTCCATATACTCTACGTGTTTAAAGGTCACCTCTTTTTGTACATCACTATATCACCTCACTTTTATTGATTGTAGTAGCGCACTATATCTTTTCACATTTTCTCACTCCAGATAGGGAGACTTTCTTATTGAGACGTGAAGCATTCTGGATACATGCTTTAAATGCCAGCAACGGTATGGGTCTTAATGAGCAACAGAATTTAAAATGCTTCCTTAATAGAAGGTAATTTTTTGTCTTTCTACAGGCATATTTGATCTTGCACCATCCATGGACTCTGCACTTACCTATTGGGAAAATTATCCTTTTTGTGTGTTTTTTTTCCCTTCCCTCCCTCCCCCTTCTCTCCCCCCCCCCCCCCCGGCTGTGTGTACCCATTTCTGACTAGGTATACACACTAGTATATTCTAAATACTGATGTACTGCATATTCTTATGTGGCATTTCACGGTAACTTTGCAGGATTATACTGATGTCATCAGCAGTATACAGTCACATGTTTTTAATAGTATATTGCTGTATTAGTTTTGTGCACATATGCTTTATGAATATTTTGGTGTGTGGTTTATTTACACTTTCAGGGTGATTTATAGGAGTGTGTCACTCCTCCCTGCTCTGACACTGATCCCATGGCGACGGATACATCTTTGTCCAGCCCTGTGAGTACAGTCTTGATTGGTGCACACCCCCCCCTTCCCCCCGACGGGCGGGTCACGCTGACGTCATCATGGGGGAGTGTTCAGTCTGGGGAGAGGTGTGGCTGTGGCTGCATTCCTCCAAGACAGCTCTATGCTGTATTGCCAGGGATTTAGACCTAGACGTCTGACGTCACTAGGGGGCGCCATATGGTAGCTCTGACATCACTAGGGGGCGCCATATGGTAGCTCTGACGTCACTAGGGGGCGTCAACATCCTGGTTATGTGGCAGAGCGGGGAGAGTATCAGGGGGGTGGTATATATTGTGACTGTTTTCTTGTGTTTGGTAGCCTTCACCTTGAGAAAGGCAGTATTAGACTGCCGAAACGTTGGACTTTATGGCATATTAAACCTCCTTTGAGTAAGACCGTGTGCCTGCTTCTTCTTCTTTGTCCGGCTACAGGAAGGGTCAGGAGACAGGGAGGACAGAGGCAGGAGAAACCCATCTGACTCCGGCCTTGCCTGTCCCTACGAATACAAACATACAACCCCTCACTGAATAACATAGCCCTAATCCCATGTAATAATCCTGGGTGTAAACAAAATAATGGTTTTATGAATATTGTAATGGTTTATTAGGGACCTAGGAGGTGGCTAGTGGTGCTGTTATGTGTATTTTTGTTTCTTGTGGGTAGTGGGGGTGGATGAACGGGGTATTGGCCCCAAGGATGGGTGTTTAGGCCTACCGGGTGGGGGGGGGGGGTAGCGGGAGGGGTTAACCCCTTCATTACCTTAGCGGTATTAACCACGAAGTTAAAGAAGAGGTTAAGTCATCCTGCAACCCCCTGGCAAGGCCTAAACACCCACCCAGGGCCAAATACCACCTTCACCCACCCCCGCTACCCACAATAAGCCTGGCACGGGTGTATAACCCCTTCATTGCCTTGGCGGTAATGAAGTTGCCTGTAAATGCATTTTTTATGCATCGGATTCATGCCGGGGGTCTCTGGTGCTGATATTAATGGATATCAGCTCTGGGACACATGCATGTTATTTTCATCGCAGCTTCACCCCACCTTCTTGCCAACTTTTGTGGCGGGACAATTTGGAGAAGAAACAGCAATTTTAAAGTGGCGATCAGCCGCAATAAGCTGATCAGGGCTTATAGAATTGAGCGTGTTTGAAAAACTGGCGATCAGTGCTGAAAAGTGGCTTATCACCGCGCGTCTGCCGATTTTATTTATTTATTTATTTTCCGGCAAAAAAACCCCGGTTATTTTTGCTCTAATCGCCAGCTTCTCTGGGCTTTCTGAATCGCTGTAGGCTTTTTTGGCTATAAGCTGGTGATAAGTGGCTTATCGCTGCTTACTGCATGAGGGCCTTAGGGAGGATTTGTTCCTGTAAAGTACACCTAGTTTGGCATAGGATTTGGATGTCAGGGTATCAATGTGCATCCCAAATGTTAAATGGGAGTTGAACTATATGCCCAGATATTTCAAACAAGTAACAGGGGCTAGGATGGTATTAGAGCTGGTTTTTATCTGAAGCTCTCTCATTGGCAGCTTTAGCAATTTAGCTCTGGTCCCAAATACCATTGTTACAGTCTTGTCAGTGTTTAAAATCAGTTTGTTTTGGGAAATCCAGTTTCAAGTCTCAAAAAATCAGATTGAAGTATGTGTTCAAGGTCAGAGAGGCGAGGGCTGCGTGCATATAGGATCAGATCCAAGGCCTCTCACAATAACCTGTTAGGAATATTATTTTCTCATCTATCCGACATAAGTATAAAATATACTCTACCAAGACCCCTAATACAGAGTTACCCACCTTATACGGGAGCAGCTGCCAGACGAGTACAGTAAATGTATCTTATTTCTTTTACCACTGGAGGGCAGCGTGGAGTTGCAAGGAGTGGCGCCCGTAAGGACGACGTGCCAGTTAGGCGGAAGGAGACGCGCACACACTTTTATGTGAAACGGATATATTTGGGGAGGGATTTAGGAGTCTGAGTGAGAAAATTGATATTTTGTCACAATGGAAAAATGGAAAAATTAACCATTTAAATATGCACAGATTTTATCCCACGTTTGGAAATTAGGGATGTTGCCTAAAAGTCTGAGAATGCATTAAGTGCCACCCACGGGCTTTAATGAAGCAGCATTTGTGGGATAAAGGGAACAGCATCCTGTATAAAGGTATTTTGGGCTCGATATAAATAATTGAAGCCAAAAACTAATATTAAGTAAATTGAGAATGGAAAAATATTCAGCACAAACGTACAGAATGTGATATTCTGAGAGATCTTACAGATGTTATCAAATCCCACAATGAATATATAGAAAATGTCTGTATAGAACGAGTCAAACAAGAATATGCCAATAAAACGTTTAATTGGGAGATACAGGGGCCACAATTCAGGTCAGTTAGCTGGAAGAAGGGAAGCCGGTCAGCCAGAAGAGCAGGTCCTCCGGTCAGCCAGAAGAGCAGGTCAGCCGGTCAGCTCTGAGATCAGCATTACTTATATCCCCTAAACGTTGTCCCCTGCATGTAATGCGCAGAACAGCCTGCACTGCATATACTGTACATGAGATACTTAACCCTTTCTTTTCGCTCGACTCTAATCTGAATGATTTGCTAATTGGTTTGTAATTAGAGAGATATTTGTAGCAGAATCCCATGTATGTTCTTTTTACCTTTTTAGATACCGTTTTGTGTAATAAAAGATATGAGATCAGAGGGGCTTCCTGTTTGCACTCGTGTTTTGGCAGAAGTGTATATGTGACCCTATAAATCTCCCTCACACCCGGCTTGGCAGCGTGACACTAGTGCAATGACCTGGGGAAGAATCACTGAGCTGTTAGCAATAGATACAACGGATAGAAAAGACACTACACATAGGTTGGATTAAAGAGAGTATTTTATTGAAATAATGAATCTCTTTGCTGGTAGGGGCCTGCAGCACATTGCAGAGCAATATAGTAACACGCAGAGCAATGCACTGCAGGCCCCTCCGGCAGCAAAGGAGTGAAGACCAATGCAGGGTGTATAAAGATCTCACTGATAATTCCTGCACAAAGGGCAATTTGTTGCTGTGATCCAGAGGAAGGCAAAACATAACCCCTGCTGTGCAATGGGGGAAAAAAATTCCTTCCTGACCCCATTAAATGGCGATCGGAGGGTCCCTGGATCACTGCGCAGTGAGATCAGATGGAGCAGCACAGATCAGCGTTGTTATACACAGGGGCACACTCAGTATATAGAGATGTGGGTGATGGGGCCCTTGTGCCCCTGTGTATAACTCACCTGCTCCCCCATCCCCCTGCATATCTATCCCATTCACCCCTTTTCCTCCCGCATACCTCGCAGGGCCGGCCGGCCATTAGGCGGTCGCCTAGCGCGCAAAGGTCCTAGGGGCGCATTAATAATCATTATTATTTTTTTTCTTATTATTTCTAATTTATTTATCTTTTTTTTTAAATTATTATTCTTTTTTTTTATCCAGTATTTTGGCGCCCTTTTGTTTTTATTTTGCGTCGCGCTGGGGTGCGGTCGCACCCCCTGCAGTCCCGATAGCTACGCCACTGTTTATTTTATTATTTTATTTATCTTGTTATTTTTTATACAACTGGGGCACAAATTTTAAGTTTCGCCTCGGGCGCATGAAACCCGTGCTCCGGCCCTGCTCCTTGTTCTCTCTCACCCTCTCACGCCCAATATCCCTATCTCCCTCTAGTACCTGCCCCTCCCGCAGCCTTCCTGATCTTATCTGCCTCTCCTGCGGTCAAACCAACTTCTCAGGGCCCCTAGAATACCCCTGTATCTACGCCCTGGCTCCTCTGCTACCTGCTCCCGGCTTCTTCTCCGCCTAAAAAAGGTGAAGCAGCAGATCTGTCCGCACCTCTCGTATTCTCCTACCTGCTCCTGGGGTCTTCTCCTCCGCCTAAAAAAGGTGAAGCAGCAGATCCGGCCACACCTGTCGTATGCTCCTTGGTCATCGTACACCACGTCTGCCTCCTCGGCCGCCTTGTAGCCCACCTCATTGTTCCACTTGACGCCCGCTTTTTCGTATGCCTCGTCGTCCGCCTCGTAGCCCGCCTCGTCGTCTGGTGGCACAAAGGGCACCACCTTCGTGCGTGTCCTGACCTGCAGGAGACATGAAGTGTTTGTAACCAGGGACAGTGATACTCTGTATCGCAAGAGCTCCTGTGCCACTTATACCCCCTCCGCAATACCACGTTATACCGCCCTCCACAGGGCAAATACCCGTTATACCCACCTCCCCAGGCCCAGTACCCAGTTATACAACCCTCCCAAGGCCCAGTACCCTGTTATACACCCCTCCCAAGGCCCAGTACCCTGTTATACGCCCCTCCCCAGGCCCAGTACCCTGTTATACACCCCTCCCCAGGCCCAGTACCCTGTTATACACCCCTCCCAAGGCCCAGTACCCTGTTATACACCCAGGCCCAGTACCTGTTATACCCACCTCACCAGGCCCAGTACCCGTTATACCCACCTCACCAGGCCCAGTACCCATTATGTACCCCTCCCCAGAAGGTCATATTTCTATTTATCAAAAATACATTGAGTAACCTCTGGTTTTCAGGCATGTCCTAGGGGAGTTATCACAGAGACACAGAAACGTCGCTGAGTTTGGTGAGTAACTCCCTTAACCTCTCAGCAGTTGAATTCCCCATTAGGCGCTTAACACGTTAAAAACAAGCGTTGCTATTTCTCTGCATGAAGTTGCAGGTAATTGGAAGAGTTACACAGTGACGACTATTTCATCACTCACCTTCTTCTCCCGAAACGGTCTTTTCTGTCTTATTTCCGGCTTCACATCGGATATCCATATCCATTCTTGGCCTCTGATCTGTATGCAAGACAATTCTTTAAGACAGGGTTGCGCAACCTTTTTCCCTGCTCCCCCCTCCCCCCTCCCCACCTTGTCTCCGACGTTCTGATGTAACGACGTCATGTGATATCACGTTGCTATGGCAATGCCACATCATGTGACGCCACGTTGCTGTCGCCAGAAGCCGCCGGAGACAAGGAAAGGGAACTTACAGAGGACTTGCGCGCGATTTCCGGCATTTAATTTAAATGCTGTGGGGAAGAGCGAGGGGCCACTGTAAGCGCCGAGCCCCTCCTCCCAAGAAAATGTCGCGCCCCTCGATTTGCACACCCCTGCTTTAAGAGATATTCTGGGACCCTCCAACTCCTCCATCGGACCCTTCCTCATACTCATATTGACTGACCTTGCAGTGCTCTGCCCTGACTTGCACTGACCTGCTATGATGCCTCTCAAAATACCATGCTAACTCATTCTGAACATACATGTGTCCTTTCTACATGTTACTCAGCTTGTATGGGCCACAGACAGCTTTCCCGGGGTCCAGGACTAGTTTCCACCGGGGACCCTCACCCATGGGTCGGCGACCTTGCGAGAACCCACCCCCCCCCCAACCTGTTTTCTCTTGCACTGCCATAGACTACAACATTTCGGCCTGCTGGTCTTTTTCAGGTAAAGTGGCTAAACCCACTAAATCCAGCAAAGAAAGGCCAGCAGCCAAAACATTGTAGTCTGTGGCACAATAAATTATCTTTTTTTATTCAAATCTGTGTGCCCTTTTCCATCAATCTTATTGTATACATTGGACGAAATGCCAGTCTTCCCTGAGACTAAGGGGCACTGGTAAAAGTATCACTAATTGTTTTTTTTGGTATGCAGCAAATCCCCATCATTTTTGCGTTCTCTTGCTCTGCCCCAATCTGACACACCACCTTGCTCTCTCACCCCCCTCTTACACTCCCCCATCACCCTTTCCTTCCCCAAAGGTTGTCCTTTAATCAGATCTTACCCAAATTGTCTCCATCTCCCTTGGAAATGTTCTGTCTTTAAGCTGTGTGGCTCCTCTTGATCCGAACTTTCTTAGCTGACCCCTTTAGGTTTCGGCTCCGAGGGTCTAAAAAATAAGCGACTCCGAAAAGATGTGAAATATGCACAAGGGTCCTAAAATATTTATCTAATGGGGCTCTGAGGGGGAGACTTAAATACTAGTTAATATAATCTATTTAACTAACAAATATGATCTATTAAACTAAGAAATATAATGTATCAAACTAAATAAATATCTATTAAACTAATAAATAGAATCTATTGTACTAAGAAATATAATCTATTCAACTAAATAAATATAATCTATTTAAAAACAATACAATAAAAAGCTGGAGAAATGATACGTTAACCAAGCCACAGATTTGATGCCAATGAGCGTTGAACTCCTTGCAGATCCACCGTCAGCTGGTTGTGGCAGAAAGTGGTGACATGCAGTAGAACAGAGCGGTTGAGCTGTAACCACGGCAGTCAGGTCAGAAATCAACACAATATTTTTTGAAATTTAGAATGAGAATGTTCAATATGTCACATTCTGGGCTCAGACCCTGAGCCCTGTCACATGTTAGCAGCTTGTGATAATAGAAGATATCCATATACTGGGATGTGATAAGAGACATGAAGGTCATTTTATACTGGGTCCCATAACCTGCTTTATATGAAGTATCATTTTACACTAATTAGTAGAGATGCTACATTTTGAAAAATAGCGCTTTTGGCGACATTGTTCATTTTCTCTACAAATGATAAATGAAAAAGTTGGATAAAACGTTATATGTGTGTGTGCGCGTGCAATATATATATATATATACACATATACATACATACACATATAGTATGTTTATATATATATATCATACTATATGTATATATATTGTCTGTTTTATACACACATACACGTGTGTGTATATGTATGTGTGTGTGTGTGTGTGTATATATATGTGTGTGCGTGTGTATATATATATATGGTATAACCCAGAGGTGCGCAAAGTGGAGGGCGGGAGATTTTTCGGGGGGGGGGGGGGAGGCGCACGGGCGGTTGCAGAGGCCCCGCGCACTTCCTCGAGGCATTAAAATTAAATGCCGGGGGATCGCGTGAGGCCTCTGCAATGCTATTACTTACCTTGACTCTGCCGGCGTCACTCGTGTCCATGGCAACGCGGTGTTAAATTACGCCGCGGGGTCATGTGACGTCACCCTCGTCAAATGCCGCTGCCGGTCACGTGACGCCGCATCAAGGTAAAGGAGGGGGTGGGGGCGCGAGCTCCCCTGGTATAACCAATAAATAATATAGCTGATATAGCAATTTGGTTGTGGCTAGAGAAAGATTATAGTGGCAGTGAGAATTAGTGGCCAGAATTAATAACTAAAAAGTAGCTGTAATAAAATAATAATAAACACTATGCCTAAACACAATAACAGTCCAGAAACTTAGCTCTAATAGCTATGTTATAACTCAATCATAAAAGGATCCAATTCGGGCATCCTCTGGAGTCCTGGCAGCTCTCTTCGGGGAAACAACCACCTCCTCGATAGATACCTAAACAAAAAAAAAGAAGAGAAAGCGCCCGCTCCATGTGTAAATTCGGTTTAACAATTTCATTTCCTGGACAAGATAAAAATAACAAACTCACAAACATCCGTTTGGTAAAAGCGTTGTATGAGACAGGCTCGTGCTCCGTGGTAATCCGGTGGTCAATCCGGTGGTCAATCCGCAGCTCCAGACTTTGGACGATGACCGGGAAACTCGATAGGCTGCGCCCCTTGCAGTGTGGTCCTCCGGCAATCTGTAGTATGCAGTTGTGATTCCACTCTGTAATTCCGGTGTCTCGCCTTGTTCGCGTACCAACTTCCCTTCCGGCGTCAAGACGGATAGTGTGGCAATAGCAACGAGAAGAATGTACCTACGTGTTTCTTCAGCACACGGCTGATTTCATCAGAGGATAATGCTACAACTCAGTCGTAATGGTTTTATAGTCCTACAGTCCAATTGGTAATGGCATAATAGATCACATATGTTACTGATTTTAGATAATAATAGATTCTTGTATGACACACACACACAAACACATATACATATACATATATATATATATATATATATATATATATATATATATATATGTATATATATATATACATACACACATATATATATTTACACACACATACATATATATATATATATATATATATATATATATATATATATATATACAAATACAACTGTATGCTCATCTGCATGTCTTAGGCAGGTCTGCAACCCCGCCTTTCCCCATTATCACCCAGCATACAGCACTTCCACTGCAGCAAGGGATTCTGGGAAATGACATGCAAATGAGCACACAGTGTCACTTTTTGCCTCAAAAACCATTTTTAACATGGTTCCCTATAGGCTTAAGCTTGCTGCATGGTCACAGCTTTGAGCACAGCCAGGGTTAAGGTGCATACCCAGAAAACCACCCACAGACAGCTGTTTCGACCTTAATGGGTCTCATCAGTGTGGGGTTGATTTAACTGGGTATGCAAAGAGGCTATGGGATAGGCTATACCATAATACTGAGTTAAGTTATGGTGAGTAAAAAAAGTGACAAAAACCCTCCACAGGAAAGCAAATATGCAAATACAACTGTATGCTCATCTGCATGTCTTAGGCAGGTCTGCAACCCCTCCTTTCCCCATTATCACCAGCATACAGCACTTCCACTGCAGCAAGGGATTCTGGGAAATGACATGCAAAAAAAATATATATATATATATATATATATATATATATATATATATATATAATCTTCTTCTCTCTGAAGAAGACCGTTTTAGTCGGAACGCGTTGGAGTGAGAGTCTGTGGAGTGGGACCCCTACCCTTTTCCATGACAGGAGGCCTTGGCTATCTGTAAATTGGCCTTTCACACCTACGCTTTAATGGTGATGTATTTACATCTTTAATACTCGAGCATTTATTGCCTCCATTTCTGCAATTACTATTTTACAACAACAGCTATCTCCTTACGTTATGTGCACAAATCTGCAGTGTGTGTAGAGGTATATGTGCATGCTTGGATCAGAGCTGCTTGTGTGGAGAGGTATATGAGCATGCTTGGATCAGAGCTGCTTGTGTGTAGAGGTATATGTGCATGCTTGGATCAGAGCTGCTTGTGTGTAGAGGTATATGTGCATGCTTGGATCAGAGCTGCTTGTGTGGAGAGGTATATGTGCATGCTTGGATCAGAGCTGCTTGTGTGTAGAGGTATATGTGCATGCTTGGATCAGAGCTGCTTGTGTGTAGAGGTATATGTGCATGCTTGGATCAGAGCTGCTTGTGTGTAGAGGTATATGTGCATGATTGGATCAGAGCTGCTTGTGTGTAGAGGTATATGTGCATGCTTGGATCAGAGCTGCTTGTGTGGAGAGGTATATGTGCATGCTTGGATCAGAGCTGCTTGTGTGTGTAGAGGTATATGTGCATGCTTGGATCAGAGCTGCTTGTGTGTAGAGGTATATGTGCATGCTTGGATCAGAGCTGCTTGTGTGTAGAGGTATATGTGTATGCTTGGATCAGAGCTGCTTGTGTGTAGAGGTATATGTGCATGCTTGGATCAGAGTTGCTTGTGTGTAGAGGTATATGTGCATGCTTGGATCAGAGCTGCTTGTGTGTAGAGGTATATGTGCATGCTTGGATCAGAGCTGCTTGTGTGTAGAGGTATATGCGCATGCTTGGATCAGAGCTGCTTGTGTGGAGAGGTATATGTGCATGATTGGATCAGAGCTGCTTGTGTGTAGAGGTATATGCGCATGCTTGGATCAGAGCTGCTTGTGTGTAGAGGTATATGTGCATGATTGGATCAGAGCTGCTTGTGTGGAGAGGTATATGTGCATGCTTGGATCAGAGCTGGAGTGTGTGTAGAGGTATATGTGCATGCTTGGATCAGAGCTGCTTGTGTGTAGAGGTATATGTGCATGCTTGGATCAGAGCTGCTTGTGTGTAGAGGTATATGTGCATGCTTGGATCAGAGCTGCTTGTGTGGAGAGGTATATGTGCATGCTTGGATCAGAGCTGCTTGTGTGTAGAGGTATATGTGCATGCTTGGATCAGAGCTGCTTGTGTGTAGAGGTATATGTGCATGATTGGATCAGAGCTGCTTGTGTGGAGAGGTATATGTGCATGCGTGGATCAGAGCTGCAGTGTGTGTAGAGGTATATGTGCATGCTTGGATCAGAGCTGCAGTGTGTGGAGAGGTATATGTGCATGCTTGGATCAGAGCTGCTTGTGTGGAGAGGTATATGTGCATGCTTGGATCAGAGCTGCTTGTGTGGAGAGGTATATGTGCATGCTTGGATCAGAGCTGCAGTGTGTGTAGAGGTATATGTGCATGCTTGGATCAGAGCTGCTTGTGTGTAGAGGTATATGTGCATGCTTGGATCAGAGCTGCTTGTGTGTAGAGGTATATGTGCATGCTTGGATCAGAGCTGCTTGTGTGTAGAGGTATATGTGCATGCTTGGATCAGAGCTGCAGTGTGTGTAGAGGTATATGTGCATGCTTGGATCAGAGCTGCTTGTGTGTAGAGGTATATGTGCATGCTTGGATCAGAGCTGCTTGTGTGTAGAGGTATATGTGCATGCTTGGATCAGAGCTGCTTGTGTGTAGAGGTATATGTGCATGCTTGGATCAGAGCTGCTTGTGTGGAGAGGTATATGTGCATGCTTGGATCAGAGCTGCTTGTGTGTAGAGGTATATGTGCATGCTTGGATCAGAGCTGCTTGTGTGTGTAGAGGTATATGTGCATGCTTGGATCAGAGCTGCTTGTGTGTAGAGGTATATGTGCATGCTTGGATCAGAGCTGCTTGTGCTGGTGATTACTTTTGCTGTTCTTTGCCTCACGGAATACATGTTTGGTAGATGTGAGTCCCCCTCCTCTTTTATCAATTTTTCTTCCCTTGTTTTTAACCCACAGTAATACATTTGTATTGTTATCACTTTCTTGGCATGCCCGTGTGCTTCTTCATAAGGATGCTTTTTTCGTTGTAATACATATCCATTATCCTTTAGCACCACTGTCCATTGTTATTATATCATAAATCAAGACAGTTTCTGGGCAACAGTGACGCACTGTGTTGATGCGGTATACTTTGTGTCATATATATATATATATATAATCAAAAAATAAATAGACTATACCGTTCTGTGGCTAACGAAATGCTTTTATTTGTGCGAGCTTTCGAGATACGCTGATCTCTTCTTCTGGCGGTGTTACAATGAATGAAGCAAGCAAAGGGTATACTTAAAAACAGTGTCTCTTGAAATGTTATCTGTGCTTGTCTCTTCTCCCCCCCCCCCCCTTGTGTGAATGTGATTTATGGCTAGAGGTGTTAAATGGTTCCTGAAAGTTAGTGATGTAAGAGTGTGTGTGTGTGTGTGTGTGTATCTGTGTGAATATAAATGAATGGAGAGCCCACAGTTTATACAGTGCTTTACAAAAGGTGTGTGTGTGGAGTGGGAGTTAATATAAATTGTGTGGGTAGGTGTGGAAATGTGAGAGATTGTAGCAAAACTAAAAGTGTGTGTAGATACTATGTGGTCCCTATTGGTGTATAGGGATGGAAAAACAAGGAGTATTTGTATGTGTAAGAGACAGCTGTGTGTGCATACATATAGCACAGTATGTACAGACATGGCCTTTAGCGCTCATGGGAAGAGAGTTCACTTGTGTCAGTAATGACTCATAAAATTTCGATCTCTGTTTAGGCCACCGCTAAGTGTCCCGAACAGTTGCATATATTTCTATTCGTGCAACCATCTCTATTTCGGTGTTTTAAGATTAACTTTGAGTATGGCAACCCCCAGATCGTCCATCTTATGGACAGAGTCAGAGAAATGTTCGCCGACAGGACTGTCTCTTGTTCCGCGTGTGATGCTGTGCGATGCAGGTTCATTCTCTTGTTTAGCCCCTGCCCCGTCTCACCTATGTAGTAGCAGCCCCCTGGACATTTCATGCACATGATGAGGAACACGACATTGCTGGAGGAACAGGTGAACCTTCCTCTGATTTTGTATTCCCGATTCCTGTGTGGTATTTGTATTGTGTCCGCTGTGTAGAGTATTGCGCAGGTTTTGCATCTTGCGTCCTGGCCTGGCATATATATAATTATATATATATATATTCCACAGAAGCAGCCGGCACTCCAGTTGCATGTAGAAAAAATTGGGTGCTTGTCCCATAAAGCAATAATAAACCACACGATTCCGTTTGAAGCACGAGATCAGGAGACAGCACTCTGGTAAGTTTGATCACAAGTTTTTGTACTGAAAAAGACACATAAACCGACGTGTCACGACAGGTCACTCTGCGCGTATTCTGACAGGCCGAGATGGCGTTTGCAGGGAGCTCGGGCGGTGGTAACATCTCTGCGGTGGCGCGGTCCGGATCCCAATACGTTCGCCGCGGAACCCGCTCTGGGCTTCAGTGTAAATCTCCGTCTCCCCCTGTCAGCCTCAGGCAGCTGTTTAGCTATATTTTTAGCCAATCCAGGATTCCTTGATCCCGTTTTATTGAACACTGTCTTCCTTTTTATTATTTTATATACCGTTTGTCATGTTGTTTATAGATTTAGTTTCATTTAGTTATATTTGATTATTCATGTGGTTTGTGTTCATTGTAACCGAACCCGGATCTGTGACGCATATGTACTGAGGTGGGGTTGGATCCCCTCGGTTATTTCTTGTTTTATTAATAAATAATTTACTATATTTTAATCTCTGGTGCGCATTGTGTGCATTTTTCTTCTTGTCTGCACAGTGCTTCAGATTCTGCATCTGAAAAAATGCCGGTGGATCGGGATGTGAGGTAGGGAAGTGACGTCCGCGCCGGAACGTTATTGCCACGCCTCCAAATATTCATTGCCACGCCCCCAAATCGCGCCCGCTGCATACCCTGCAAAGCCATTAAAAAGCTCAGGCTTCAGCAAGTGTATTGCAGCGTGTGTGCGCCTTCCCTCCTTCTGAAATACTATAGACCAGGCTTGCACAACTCGTAAAGCGAGAAGGGCCAAAATGCTCCAAGGAAAAAAAATTTGGGCCGCACGGGTAAAATCATCATCATCATCTCTCCTCCAGCACCTCTCATCATCATCCTCATATCTCCCCCAGAACCCCTCACTATCAACCTTTGCGATACTCCCCATCTATCTCTCATACCCCCATCTCTCCCCCTCACCCACACATAATACTCCCTCTCCACAAACACACAATACCCCACTGCACACCACACACATCCCACGCCCCCTGCACCTCACATCCTTCTACCCCCCTGCACCTCACATCACTCTCCCCCCCTGCACCTCACATCACTCTCCCCCCCTGCACCTCACACCACTCTCCCCCCCTGCACCTCCCATCTCTCCCCCCTGCACCTCACATCACTCTCCCCCCCCTGCACCTCACATCACTCTCCCCCGCTGCACCTCACATCACTCTTCCCCCCTGCACCTCACATCACTCTTCCCCCCTGCACCTCACATCACTCCCCCCCCTGAACCTCACATCACTCCCCCCCCTGAACCTCACACCACTCTCCCCCCCCCTGCACCTCACATCACTCTCCCCCCCTGCAACTCACATCACTCTCCCCCCCTGCAACTCACATCACTCTCCCCCCTGTACCTCCAATCACCCCCCCTGCACCTCCAATCACCCCCCCTACACCTCCAACAACCCTCCCCTGCACCTCCAATAACCCCCCCTGCACATCCAACAACCCTCCCCTGCACCTCCAAAGACCCCCCCTGCACCTCCAATGACCCCCCCTGCACCTCCAATGACCCCCCCTGCACCTCCAATAACCCCCCCTGCACCTCCAATAACCCCCCGCACCTCCAATGACCCCCACACCTCCAATCACCCCCCCTGCACCTCAATCACCCCCCCCTGCACCTCCAACCACCCCCCCTGAAACCTCCAATCACCCCCCCTGAACCTCCAATGATCCCCCCTGCACCTCCAATGATCCCCCCCTGCACCTCCAATCACCCCCCCCTGCACCTCCAATCACCCCCCCCCCCGCTGCACCTCCAATCACCCCCCCTGCACCTCCAATCACCCCCCCTGCACCTCCAATGACCCCCCCCTGCACCTCCAATAACCCCCCCTGCACCTCCAATAACCCCCCTGCACCTCCAATAACCCCCCGCACCTCCAATGACCCCCACACCTCCAATCACCCCCCCTGCACCTCAATCACCCCCCTGCACCTCCAACCACCCCCCCTGAACCTCCAATAACCCCCCCTGAACCTCCAATGATCCCCCCTGCACCTCCAATGATCCCCCCTGCACCTCCAATCACCCCCCCCTGCACCTCCAATCACCCCCCCCCCCGCTGCACCTCCAATCACCCCCCCTGCACCTCCAATCACCCCCCTCTGCACCTCCAAACACCCCCCCTGCACCTCCAATCACCCCCCCTGCACCTCCAATCACCCCCCTCTGCACCTCCAATCACCCCCCTGCACCTCCAATCACCCCCCCCCTGCACCTCCAATCACCCCCCCCGCTGCACCTCCAATCACCCCCCCTGCACCTCCAATCACCCTCCTCGCTGCACCTCCAATCACCCCCCATGCACCTCCAATCACCCTCCTCTGCACCTCCCAATCACCCCCCCTGCACCTCCAATCACCCCCCCCTGCACCTCCAATCACCCCCCCCTGCACCTCCAATCACCCCTGCACCTCACCCCCTACACCTCACCTCCCCTGCACCTCACCTCAATGCACCTCACCTCAATGCACCTCACATCACCCCCGGGACCGCGGGGAATCGCTGCCATTTTTTTTTTTTGAAGGTTTTTTTTTTTAAGTTTTTTTTTTTTTAAATCTCATTGCGGGCCGCACAGAGAGGCGGGGGCGGGCCGCACAGAGAGGCGGGGCGGGCCGCACAGAGAGGCCGGGCGGGCCGCACAGAGAGGCCGGGCGGGCCGTACAGAGGGGGCCGCACAGAGAGGCGGGGCGGGCCGCACAGAGAGGCGGGGCGGGCCGCACAGAGAGGCCCGGGCGGGCCGCACAGAGAGGCCGGGCGGGCCGCATGCGGCCCGCGGCCCGTTATGTTGTGCAGGCCTGCTATAGACGCAGCCCTTATCGACGCTTACTGAATAGGCCACTGTGTCTCTGTCTCTCTCTGTGTCTCTGTCTCTCTCTGTGTCTCTGTGTCTCTCTGTGTCTCTGTGTCTCTCAAATCAAAATCAGCTTTGTTGGCATGACAAAAGAACATTTCAGTATTGCCAAAGCGTGAGTAATAGGGGGTGTGGGACAATGATTACACGAATACTAGGGGGTACGGTTTAATGGTTATACAGTACATTACTTTTGTCTCTCTCTCATTCTCTGTCTCTCTCTCATTCTCTGTCTCTCTCTCATTCTCTGTCTCTCTCTCATTCTCTGTCTCTCTCTCTCATCCCTGTATGATAGGTATGTTCCAACTCTATTTTTTGCTCTTCTTTTCCGTTTGAGAGGAGGGAGTCCCTCACCTCTTCAGCCACACACCAGGAACGCTGGATTGCTTACAGACGCTCGGAGAGGCGGATACAGTCGTGGATTGCAGGCACTGATTTATCTGGTAAGTACCGCAAACATGCTTGAACAAGGGCCGTAGACATTTTATTTGATGGTTTAGATTACCATTGTCTGTGGTTGTTAGTTATTGGTATTACAGTTTTTTGATGTTGTTACTAATCAAATACATTTTGAAGTAGTAATCCCCTCCGAACTGGGCATTCCTGGCCAATAATGCCCTGGCTGTAAGAGTTGAAGGGCCCAAGCAAAGCCCCCACCTCTATACACACTAACACTGCAGGGGCATCAGAGTGTCTTATTGTCATGGCAACAGGAGGTGTCACGTGATGTAATTTGTTTAATAAATTATTTTTTAAGGTGTCCCGGTTTTTCATTTTCGAAATCTGGTCACCCTATTCATCAAGCAGAAAAAAGTGAAGAAACAATTGTAGTTTTGCTAATGGACGTCATTTTGGCATATCATTAGCTTTGAGGATACCCATTAATATGAAGAAAAGTAACAGCCATTCCCAATGTAGCCCCCCTTCCCTGGGCCAATCGCAGATCGGGCCCCCTCCTCTGTACTAGGGCCTGGCTACGTGTCTGAGTGTGGTGCATACCTGCTGGCAACAGGGGGGCCTGAGTCTCCCGCAATGGTATGGGGGATGATAGGATCAGGTTTCTGGGGTGAATGCCTTCGTCTCATTTAATGGTGCAGCACCTCCATCTCTGAGCCCCAGGAATACGGGTGGAATCCTTCCAGAGAGTCGTCCCCCCCCCCCCCCCCCCCGGGGATGAGAGATTCCAGTCTCACACTGTATATCTTTAAAAGCAGCCGCAGCTCTTTATTCACAGCAGCAGCATAGCAGCAACAAGACTGTCAATCAGGTACAGGGTGTCTTCCTCCACACAGGACTGCTCTCCCTCAGGATGGTCTCTGTGTCCCCTGCCACCACCCCAGGTCAAGGGCACCCAGGGTGGGACTAGCTCTTCCCTCGCCCCCTAAACAGGGTGAGAGGAATTGGTCCACCTCCCTAAACTAAGGTTGCATCAGCTCTACTCAGAGGCTGATGGCTCCCCTTCTCCAATGGCCAATTGATATACACTGGCGACACACTTTATCGCAGTGCGGCCAGATCCGCAAGCCGGGAGATTTCCCGGCTTGCTAGTGGCCGCCCCTCGGCGTGCCGCGCGTCATAGACGCGCGGTCACGCGTCATCGGGAGCCTGCGCCCCCTGCACGCGTGTCCAAGGGCTCCCCGAGGGGGGACCCGGCGGGACCCGGCAGCGGTAGGGAGAGCGCCCCGATCGGAGGGCGCCTCTTCCGCTGCTTCGGCGCGCGCCCGTCACACTCGGGCGCGCGCCAGGCTACTGCTGCGGCACAGAACGGGCAAATGCTCGAATAAACTGTGCCGCAGCAGTAGGCTCTCTCTGTCACCCTGGGCCAGCCAGGTGACAGACTCAGCAGACTCTAACTCTGGACTGAACTCTTAACTCTGACACACACTTCTACTAAATAGGAAGTGCACTGCTCTTTATGATATTGGCAGGCTCTGCCCCTGTGTCTCTGCCTTCCACACAGGGTCAGGTACCAATTTCAGGAATGTCCCGTTATTAGCGTAAACACAACAGAGTTCCATGGATCTAGCATTAAGACTGTAAGCTCTGCAGGCCAGGGATTTCCTTTCCTATTGTCTGATTTTGTTTGTTGCACTTATTGTACTATAATTCCCTGTACTGTATTGCCTCTCTTATAAAGCGCTATATAAATAAAGATTTCCATACATAATATATCTTAATGCATCTTAAGACACCTTAGAGTTCCCTCTATAAGACACTTTATGGTCCACTCAAGTGAATAGTCTGTAAGGAGTCTAAGGCTGCGTCCATAGAAGGACAAGCAGCGCTGAGGCGTGCGGACGCTCCGCGCTGAGCCCCTGCATCCTCAATGAGGATGCCTTGAGAGGGGGCTCATGCGAGCGTCCGCGGGCGTGCTCAGGCTTTGGAGTTTTCAGCCGAGCGCCAAGCTGTTTTTCAGCGCGCTGTCGGCTGAAAACATCCAATCAGCCTTAAGCAGCGTCAACGTCACGGCGCCGTGACATTGACGTCAGTGCATCGCGGGCGATTGGCCCAGCGACGTCACTGCCCCGCCTCCAACCACCTCCCCCCCCGGCTTCCCTTCGCGCACGCTGGCTCCGTGGAATCGGGCTGACTTAAGCAGGAGAGCCTCAGCGTTAGCTCGCATCCGCTCTCCA